>NW_024039100.1:865000-1130000 GCF_016077235.1 Cyprinodon tularosa | reverse complement strand
TTCCAGGTTTTCCATTTGTTGTCCTCTGCTGCCCTCTTGTGTCCTCTTTCTCTTGCTCTGTTCTCTGTTCAGCCCTCACCTGTTTTCAATTTCCTCATTAGCATCTCTTTGTCTCTGTCCCCTTTAAAAGCCCTTCCTCTTCAGTTCCTGTTTGCTAGATCCTCGTCTAACTTCTGCCTGCCTTCCTCATCTATCCCTGCTCCTAGAGTTTTGGTTTACCCGTGATGTCTCCTTGGTTCAGGTGCGTTTGTTGTTTTCTGTTGGACTTTGATTCCTGCCCCTGGACCTTTGAACCTTAATAAACCCACTTTAATTCACCTCTGCCAACTGGTCTCTGCATTTGGGTCCTCCTCAAAAAACACCATTTCCTGACAGATATAAAAGTCCAGACAAAGTTAAAGTAGGAAAGATGCCAAAACTCAAAAAAAAAAAAAACTAATTCAAAAGCAACATGTCAATCAATTGGGTCCCTTCTGCCTTTTTATAAAATGTTTCTCATCTCTGGTTTAACAGGTTATATGTCATGTTAAGTTCTCCATTTAATAATGATTCACTTGAAGAAAACAAACAAAAACACAGCACTTAGCTATAAGTATGGATAAGTACATCTGTAGAGAGTGAGTGAGCTCAGTCGATACTTCTAATAACTTGATTTATTAATACAGCTCCCTGTTGAGGGCCTGAATCAGCCTTTGAAGCAAGATTCAAGAAACCTCTGCCTTCATAAATCCTCTTTTTCTTCTTGCAGTCACATCTGCTAACTATTCTTCCTTTCTATAGAAATATAGTTTTATCAATATTTATTTTATGTTTTAATTTAATTTCATTTCATTCTTTCTATCTATGCATCTATTATTTAATTATTCATGAATTTATTGTATTTATTTTGATTGTTTCCTATAAATTATTTTCCCTTTTTGTGTTTAATTTTCTGTATTTTTATTTTTGTAGATCCTGTTATTTCTGCTTGGGAAAGAAAACTTGGTTATTAAATGATTGATAGCTTAGAAGGCGGAGGGAACCAGTTTGCAGCTATTTTAAAAACATTAAATCTGAGGAGCCAGCTCACAGTGACAATATTAGATGGCTGAATTACTACAGGAACATGAGCAGAATCGACACCTTTATTTCTAGAAGTTTTCTCTGTAACATGTCAAACCAAACAGCGTCTCTTAAGAGATTTATTTTTATTCAGCAGAGGTAAAATTAAAAAAAGGGAATCAATAGCAGTGTTCTCACTTACAAAAGCACTCTCAGCCCCAATGGAAACGTGTGGAAAAAGTGCAGCTTGTTGTAATACACCAATCAGCTCAAACATTAAGCCCTCCTGCCTTGTGTTGTGTATGCCCCCCTCAGGCAGGAACAGCAGCCCGCTGAGGCCTGCATACAGAAACAATAGTGCAGCTTGTTTGGCACGTCAGGCGTCTGAACTGCCATCTAGGGAGTTCTGCTGGGAAATGTAACTTAATTTAGATTTTCCTTTTAGGTGCATTGGAAACTTTTTGCAATATTAGATTTGTCTTTTTTTTAAATGTCTATGGAAATTGTCTTTTTTCAAATGAGCACACCACCTGGGACTTTATTGTAGAAAAAAATACAATTATATTTTGGATTTGGTGGAATACACATTTCATACAGCTTTATACAACATTTTATTTCCTAATTGTATTGTATGTTGTATGTTGTCAAAATGTATTAAAGGGAATGACGAGATGAAATAAAAAACATTTAGAAATGCTTAATATACAAATATCAATACACATTATATCTATATTAAACAGACTATAGAAAAAAACTCATAAATTAGGTGAAAATCATCATGACTAACACAAGTTACTGCAACTAAGCAGACTGAATAGCAACATCTTCCCATGGAGAGGAGCCAACTATTCTCCTTTTTCTGTTGCTCACGTTCCTGGTGGCTTTAGTGCCTTTACCATTTTAAACCGTTGAGTTTTTATCATCTACTTAAAGGTATGGTGGAGGATTTTTGCAAATGTTTGAAAAGACTCCACTTAAAGAAAAAAAAAAAATGCACATGCACAACCCTGTACCCGCTCCCAAGAGGGAACGCCTATTAAAGGTGTGTGAGAGCATGCATGAGCATGTGGCCATCTCCTCCTCCAGCACCTTTTTTTAGTCTCTCTCCTTCCCTGCATCGCCTTTCCTCTTCCTTTTACTATGTTCGTAGACCGAGTCCATTGCTTCTTATCCTCACTTGCAGCGCTCGCTAGCTTCACACACCACAGCAGCTGTCACCACACACACTTCACACACCCCTTCCTCCGCATGCTGTCATCTGTGCAGTTAATACAGACTGTTGGGGCAAATGTTAATTGAAATAAACCAGTCGTCTTTCCTGCCTCACATGCTACTAGCCTAAGTGGCCTGCCTCTTTGATAGGCATGCTGCCTATCAAATGTCATGTCTCCCGGTTCTCCTTATGGTCAGTCCGGGTATGGTTGTGGCTTAAATCTGTTTTGGCTTCCCCAGGTCCGTTGAGGGAGTGAAATAACGAGGCTGGACCACAAAGCTTCGATCGGCCTTTGCAAAGGGAGAGGAGCATCAGCAGCACGCATCTGCAAACAAGAACTCTGACCCCCCCCTCCAAGATAGGCTCTTTTTATTATCTTCATCAAGGAGAATCAGACAGTCCCACAAGAATTTACAGAGTGATCATACTCCCTACACTCCTATCCCCATGTACGGAGTTGTTTCCTGTTTTTTCAAAGTGCATGGATTGCGGCTACCTCCCCCTGCTAACCATTGTTTTTTGATAAATGTTTCTTTTGTGTTTAAATTGAGCTCATTTGACACGTGTTATTGTTATATTTATCATCTGAATGGAAGGAAAATGTCAAAAATAATCGTCATTGGCTTTAGGAAACACTTATGGATTGATCTATAAGAAACCGTCAGATCTAATTTAGGATAAAGCGATCTTGTAACTACATAGTAGTGGCTTATTTGCTCAGTTTATAGCTGTTATCTTAGTGTTTCCATCCATACTGATATTTTCAGTTTTCCTTTTTTCTCTGGTAAGTGCAGTATTTCTCATTCATTTTGTAGATATTTCCTTTTACTGTAAGCTTTTTCGCTATTATTTGGTTGAGTTTTAGTTTCCAATCTTATAACTGTTTTTAATCATGTCTTAGTGACGTGTGAAAATGCTGAATCAGGACAACGACATCAGGCCTGGGCTTTTAAATTATTAATTTCATAACAGATTTAGAGGGAAATTGCACAAACACATCCACCTTTTAAATACTGTATTTATTTTTATGTGGCAGAGGAGGACTTCAGTGTTTCTGTAGCTTGCTTTTGAAAAGCAGAAACACTTTTCTCTAGAAAAGCTCTTTTGGTTTTTAAACGTAAGGAAAGCAACTACCCATTTTGACTCTTCAGGAGCTCAAAAAGCCTTGGTTAACCCAAAAAAATGCATCTGCTCTCCTTCTACTCACAGCCATGTAATTTATAAGTAGCAGAGCAGATTAGGTACACCATACTCTTGTCTGCACATTCCGTGTTTTACAAATATTTGATGCAGTTGCCTGATCAAGATTACATCAAGTGCTTTGCCTGGATGTATCCCTTGCAGACACAGAATGAGCAATGAAGCAGCTTCCACCTTGGTGCTAGCATGCAGATTTCCCTGCACACTGCTTACAAATTAGGCCTGCTGAACGGCTGAGAAATTACACTTTGCTTCTAAAGTCGTGCTGTACTCTCGTTAAGGTTAAACCCATATTTTTGCAGCAAGGCATCGTGCAGACATCCTTTCTTTTTTTGTGTGGAGGGGAGAGAGGACTGGTTCCTGACGTGATTACTGACATATGTAGTGACACAGCAAAGAGATGTCACTCAGTGGGGGGGTTTAGATTTGCCAGCTAATATTATAGGGATGTCAGGATGAGGCAGAATAAAGCCTGGAAGTCTTCATCCATTTAGTTAGCATCCTTTTGGGGGGGAAACCTGCTGTGCCTCTCCATACCACATGTCTATAGTGTCAATTAACATGCAAAGTTGTAGTTTTAAATGATTAATTGATGACAGGATGTGTATTTATCCCACTAATATTTAAACGCTGCAGCTTTTGTTTTGGGAATTGTTGCTAGTGTATGCTAGTCTATGGTAATCAACAGGTGCAAAGGTGTAGATGACGAATTGAGTTGCAAAAAACATGTGATACAAACTCCAAAACATGCAAACATGAAAAACAAATGCAAAAGAAAAAAGGCTGCAATAAAAAAAGAATTGCGGTGCAAACACAGGTAGGATGCAAAGTCCAAAACACGCAAAGAAAAAACTGAAAAATTCTGCAATCACTAAAAACAGACGGAATAACAAACAATCAATAAAAACGTACAAAAATAGATTATGATCATAGAGAGAAAATAATGCAGATATTATAAAAAGCTGCAAAGTTGTGCTAAGAAAGCAGAAGTGCTCTGCACCACTAGAAAGAGTTGAACAAAGAACAAACCATGTCGGACCAAACCCTCAGTACCAACAGGAAGTTAAGCTTTAACACAGGATGTAAAAAAGAAAAGTAGGAAGAAGAAAAAAGGAGGTTTGGAATCTTTCATTTCACTATCAAACACATACGCTGTGTCCAAACATCCTCATGAACCCCTCAATCACTATATAGAGCGGGGACTACAATATATACAGTTAACTATGGTTAGGGTGACCAAACGTCCGTATTTCCCGGGACATATCCGTATTTCACGTCCTGTCTCCCCGCTTTCAGACTGGGTCTAGACACAATGGAGGCCTTGTGCACAGTGTGCAAAGCAGGCACATACACTATATTGCCAAAAGTATTTGCTCACCTGCCTTGACTCACATATGAGCTTAAGTGACATCCCGTTCCTAATCCATAGGGTTCAATATGACGTCGGTCCACCCTTTGCAGCTAGAACAGCTTCAACTCTTCTGGGAAGGCTGTCCACAAGGTTTAGGAGTGTGTTTATGGGAATTTTTGACCATTCTTCCAGAAGCGCATTTGTGAGGTCGCACACTGATGTTGGACGAGAAGGCCTGGCTCTCAGTCTCCGCTCTAATTCATCCCAAAGGTGTTCTATCGGGTTGAGGTCAGGACTCTGTGCAGGCCAGTCAAGTTCATCCACACCAGACTCTGTCATCCATGTCTTTATGGACCTTGCTTTGTGCACTGGTGCACAGTCATGTTGGAAGAGGAAGGGGCCAGCTCCAAACTGTTCCCACAAAGTTGGGAGCATGGAATTGTCCAAAATGTCTTGGTATGCTGAAGCATTCAGAGTTCCTTTCACTGGAACTAAGGGGCCAAGCCCAGCTCCTGAAAAACAACCCCACACCATAATCCCCCCTCAACCAAACTTTACACTTGGCACAATGCAGTCAGACAAGTACCGTTCTCCTGGCAACCGCCAAACCCAGACCCGTCCATCAGATTGCCAGATGGAGAAGCGCGATTCGTCACTCCAGAGAACGCGTCTCCACTGCTCTAGAGTCCAGTGGCGGCGTGCTTTACACCACCGCATCCGACGCTTTGCATTGCACTTGGTGATGTATGGCTTGGATGCAGCTGCTCGACCATGGAAACCCATTCCATGAAGCTCTCTGCGCACTGTTCTTGAGCTAATCTGAAGGCCACATGAAGTTTGGAGGTCTGTAGTGATTGACTCTGCAGAAAGTTGGCGACCTCTTCGCACTATGCGCGTCAGCATCCGCTGACCCCGCTCCGTCAGTTTACGTGGCCTACCACTTCGTGGCTGAGTTGCTGTCGTTCCCAAACACTTCCATTTTCTTATAATACAGCTGACAGTTGACTGTGGAATATTTAGGAGCGAGGAAATTTCACGACTGGATTTGTTGCACAGGTGGCATCCTATCACAGTTCCACGCTGGAATTCACTGAGCTCCTGAGAGCGACCCATTCTTTCACAAATGTTTGTAAAAACAGTCTGCATGCCTAGGTGCTTGAATTTATACACCTGTGGCCATGGAAGTGATTGGAACACCTGATTCCAATAATTTGGATGGGTGAGCAAATACTTTTGGCAATATAGTGTATGTCTCGGTGTCCAATGGAGGTGCAAGGAATCTGAAAAGCCACCTGGACACCGATATGTTTGTTTGTTTTTGGTACATTTTGAGTTATTTTTGCTACACAAGAGGTATTTTTTGTTAATTAGCTAATTTGTTAATTTATTTTTTCCAATAGCCTACAGAACAGACATTATTTTGTTCATTGCTGAGGCTGAGTATCATCTGTTATTGGGAGTTGAGAGTTATTGTTAACTTTTATTGTTAAGTGAGGGATGTTTAGATGAGACATAATTTCTTTCATTGTACTATTCATTCATTACAGGAATTGTTAAGCATTTTTAATAAATACATTTTGAATGAAATTATCGTTTGTTATTGAAGTTAGTGCTGTTGACTTTTACTGAAAAGCATTTTTAATAAATGAACTGTAGATATAGACATCCCTATGCATGGGAACCCCCCCCCCCAAAGTGTCCTGGTTTTCCGAAAGGAAAATATGGTGAACTTAGTTACCTGATCAGACAGATGATCACAACTATTTGCTCCCGTTGGTCGCTTGACTCTGGCTCGGTGCGCATATTTGTTCTTTCGCCCCCGAAACAAATCTCATCATGCTTTTGAAAGAGAGCTCTTGCAAAGCATTTTGGGATATATCGGCTTGTCTAGTGACCATTGAGGCACACTACTCTTCAAGGTGCATTGTGGAAAAATTGATATCTACTAATTTTATATTCATTTACATTCCGACAATCATCTAAAACGGCAGACTCAATATATAGCGCTCTTTGTAGAGGTTAGGACGGACGTTCAGACTCAGCCGGAGGCCGTTTCTCAATGTGTGTACTTGTGCGTTCTCGTGTGCTTGAGTAAAGTCATCAGCCACAGCTTTGGAACTGTTCCAATTTGCAAGAACACAAGACCAAGGACAGACAAAGTCCCCGCATGTTGTTCTCCTCCCTCCCTCTTTACTGAGTATGCATCGGAGCAGACTTGTGCGTTCTGACCCAGCATGCACTGCGGCAGCAGCAGCTTTCAATGGAGTGCTCAGAGAGCTCAGAGTAAAAGTTCACTTTTCTGCTTCCCACAAAATTACATTTTAAGATCACTTGAGGCAAGAACATTATACTTTTATTCTTCACTATACGGCCCTTTTACTGAGTTAGTGCATAATAAAAAAATTTAAAAAGTTCAGATTTTGAGAGAACTGTTGCAACTAACGGACCTCCGAGACTAACCGCAGTCAAGGCTAACATTAGCCTGTCTCTCTCTTGGCAAAGCCGTGTGACGCTCATTTTTATCTGACTGTGTTAATCATAATTCTCTTACTAAATAAAAAAAGTAATATTTGTTTATTATCTAGAGACTTTTTATAAGTCCGTACATATTTGGCGGGAACACGAGTCTGTACTCGCATTCTTATTAATTGAGAAATGGCATCTTTCAGTGTTACAGAATAACAGCATAGTTATGTATATAAATATAAGTATCACTCTAGTCGGATATAGTTTGTTTTTTGTTCAACTCCCTCTAGTGGTCGGGAGCACTTCAGCTTTTTTAGAGCAAGTTGTTTTTACTATTTGCATTATATTCTTTCTGTGTTTGCAGCATTTTGTTTTTGCTTCCATCCTGTTTGTGGTTGCTGCATTTTTGTATACATTTATTTTGTGGATTATTGGTTTTTGTTTCTATTTTTGGTGATTGAAGCATTTTGTGTTCGCAGTGTTTTTCTGTTGAATTAGTTTTTTTTTGTGCGTGCGAATTTTGAACTTTGTATTTGAAGTTTTTTGCCGCTCATTTTTCTTTTTGCTGCATGTTTTCACCTGTTCTCAGCTCATTTATTTTAGTTTTCAGCGTTTTCTTTTGCCTTTGTTTTTTTGTGCCTGTGTGTTTTGGTGTTTGTAAAAGGCATGGAAAAAAACACATGAAAGAAAAACTGCCTGAAATTAGTGCATAGAAAAATTTCTTTTAAAACTGAATCATTTTTGACCATTTTCATACAAGGTCTAACTTTTATAGGCTTTAGCATTCCCACACTTTTGTTGTATTTTCACTTTCTCAAATCATGTCACTCACATCAAAATGAACCCTTTTTTCCCCTCTATCTGCTTTCTGAAAACAGCTTTATTTGTCATGGTAAATTGCTCTTGAACAATTATGGCAAACGGCAACAAACAAAAGCCTCCGTGTCAGTGCCAGGCTTCGATTTATATGTATGTATATACGTGCCGCCGTCTTTCAAACTCAAAAGCATTCACGGTCGTAAGAAAAGGCAGACGTATGTCCCAGCCTGTGGTTAATTTCTAAATTACAACTTAGTGGAAAAGTGCAACTAAGATTGGTCTTAAACAACGGTTACAGTTGGCCCTGTCCTTCAGAAAATAAGCACACAACCACTCTCTCTTCACATGTGTCTGATAAACAAATAGTCACTGCTCCCTCTGCTTTGATTGAAATTGCTGTTCCATCGGATTGCCAATTACAGCAAGTGTGTGATTACAGTGATCGCTTTCAAAATGACCACCCCTGAATGTGCTGTCACTCTCGCATGTTTAATTAAACTAGAGTGTCATGTCTGCCTCTCGACGCATCGTTGGACAAACACAGACCTAAGCTTTCAGCTGGCGCCATGCCTTTTGTTGGACCTATAAAGCCTTGTTAAGGAAAATTTGAAGCTATATTTTAACTCCAAGAGGATGATACAAAAGAGAATAAAAATCAAATCCTTTCAACGGTAACCTTGTACTTTAGAGTTGCTTTGAAATTGATGTGTTGATGGGAAGCCTCACTCTTTGATAAAAGTGGATGTTTGATGTTTTTTTCCCAAAATAAACCTTTGAAAGTACAAACATCTGTTTGGGCATAGGTTGTTTGTCTTCATTTTTATTAACAAGATTAGAAAATGAAAAACTAAACTTCAGTCATTTAGATAGATATAGATTCCATAATCTACTGTAAATTTAACCAAAAATAATCATACAATGCAATCAAATTCAGGTGTTCATTCATTGCCAGTGAGCAAAGAAAGACATCCATTTAAGCATGCATCTGGGGACAGTAGAGAACAACTCTCCTTTAATATGAAGACATTTATACAGTAGCTTATTGTGAGTTTATCAGGATGGGTAAGGCAAGAAGAAAATGCAAAGAAAAAAAAACTACTACTACTCCTCCATCATACTGCTACTTTCCACCCATGTTTCAAACCATTTGGCTTATGCAAAGTTGTGGCTTTACTGTGGAGGGGGCGGAAGTGGAAATCAAAGAGGAAAGCTATGACTGACAACACCAGTCCCAACTTACATATTTTTACATGTATTTGCCACATTAACGCTTCTGAACCAATAAAGAGACTGTGCACAACTCCTGCTGAGCTGAAATAAAGAGCTGATGAAGGTCCATCTTTCATTAGAAGCTCTTACTGCCATGGGACATCAAGCTAAGAGGAGCTAGCATTCTTCTTTGTTTCAAATCAAGGGGCAATGTGTAGAGCTCCCCGTTAAGTTTTGGTGAGGAACAGTTCAGTAGATGTCAGCGGCCTATAAACCCGTGAGGCTTATACAGTATATGCAAGTTTACAGTTTAAATTAAAAACTTGGTGAGTGTGAATTATAGTGAGGTGCCCTCTATAGTCTGGGAAATATGGAAAATGGGAAGGAAAACAAAGGCACAGTTTAAGGTGTGAAGGAGCTGTTGGTGCATGTATCTTCTCTTATTTTGAAATTTAACAGATCAGTATACCTGACTTCCTGTCTGACACATCTGATTTATTTATATATATATATATATATATATATATATATATATATATATATATATATATATATATATATATATATATATATATATATATATATATATATATATATATATATATAGGTCATTGATAAAAAAAAAGAAACTACAAAAATTATAATACCATTAATAAAAACAATTTTTTTTTATCAAATAGTAGATATTGTAACTATTAATTTTAGACTTTGCTCTCAATTCTTCTGTATTAAGGCTGTTTAATATAACCTTAAAGAGTTGGAAATGGTGTGTACTTTCCTGGAAGAGCCTGTTGAAGTCAGAGAACAAATACGTCAAATTGTCAGGAGAGTATTACAGTAGACCACAATTCAATGTCTTATTTCTAAAGGTAAATCTCTTCCTTACAATTTTTTTAATAAAGACATCAGATATATTGTTTTTCAGCAAACACTAAGTTAAATGCACATGTCAGCATTTTCATGGGAAGATGGTAAGCTACACATATTTTTTGAAAGTAATATCATTAATTGCACATGTTGAATAGTTCAATTGAATTCAGTTTATTTATATAGAGCCAATTCACAACACATGTCATCTCAATGCACTTTACAGTTTACTAGATCATACAGTCAGATTGATTTAAAGTTTTCTATCCAAGGAAACAGTTGATTGTATCGACTCATTGACTTGAAGGCAATCGAGTCAATTGAATCGTCAATAGATGCTTTAGATGGTTAAGGTTACACATATCAGAACTGGACCTTATGTGTTTCCCTGTATTTTGATGCTTGATATTTAGTTGCTGCAATGTACCTTTAGTGTTGCACCTTGACCCATATTTAATGCATACAAAAAAAGTAATTAGTAATTAGTAAAAGTAATATTAGTAGTAATTAGGGATTGACAATATTTCAATATCAATATATACTGTGGCCAGTGTTGTTTTTGTCACAATAACAAAATTCATTGACCCCCTTTTTTCATGATAAAAATAACTGACAAGCTAAATGTGAATCTTTGATGATGAAAATATGACTCATAGGTGTGAGTTTTCATGAACGAGACTAGAAAAAAATGAATAGAAATATTAATGGCCTGTCAGACGTTTAAAATGCATCATTGTGCTGTTAGACATGCTAAGCAGTATCAGCCGCCCACCTGGCATGCAGTGGTGCACATTCTGCATGAACACAGATGTACCGAATGGTATTTCTTTCAAAATGGTATATGCCTTATGTCAGACAAGATTAAGAAGCCAGATCAAAATCAATAACAATGTTCTGTCTTCACTAAAACAAAATGCAACTGCTGTAAATGAAATTTTAAAAGAGAAAAAAAAATTTAAAAGGTGACATTGAAAAAAGTTGTTCACAGAAAAAGTTTAATTTTACAGGGTCTTTCACACATGGTGAGTTAAGAAAGTGTAAGAAGCAGCACTGCAGCATATTGAGCTTTGTAACACTCTCCAATTTAACACATTCTGGATATTATGTCTGACAATAACGGGCATCTATTAGACAGAGAGGGTCAAAGCAGAAGGACATATTCAGTCTGCATTGTGGAAAATTAGGATTCAGTCTTTTTGAACATTCACCAATACCAATGTGATAATAGCGTTGCATATTTTAAAAGACAGGCTGGGTCAAAATGATGTGAAGATCAGAATTTAAAGTAAAATATGCAGAAATGTCTTCAGATCTTTGCTACATGTTTTCACAGTTCTGTGCTTTTTAAGCTGACTGATGAAATACGATTCTTTCCTCCTATAAAGGTTTGTACTAATATTTTGATTGAAGCTAATTATTAATATTATTTTTTTCATAAAAGTGTTAAGATTTGTGCTTTACTTTGTTCTCGCTTTGTGGCATTGATCTTCCTATTTTCCTGTTTAGTTTATTTAGATTGAGTTTTCTATAGGTGTGATACCAACCAGGTGTTTTCATTGTTATTTAATTTCCATCTTGCAGTAGGGTTTTCATAGAGTCTGGAAAAGGATGGATTTTTATTTCAATCAATTTTAGCTTTGATTATGTTATTTTGAAATTATTTTAATTTCTAGACTTAATCCTCTATCCCCTTGACTGTCACAATCTTTGTCTGACCTTCCTAGCCTTTCCTTTCTTACTTTTTTATTGCCATTCTTTGTGTCTTTCTCTTTCTGATTCACAAAAAGAGGTCTACAAAGCATGACTCTAGAGGCACAGGTGGCTCATTGGATCTTCTGTGGAGGTTCAGTACTTGAATATGATTTCATAAGCAAGAAATGCCTGCTTCAAAAGAATATTTCTGTGAGAATAAAAGTATTTTCTTTTTACGCATTTACTTAAACTTAGAAAATATATTTCTTTTTTTATCTAAAACTCAACAGGCTAAAAGCGGTGTGCTTGAAATGTGAGAAATGGGGCCTCGTTTAAAAAAACAAAACAAAAAACAAAAACTTCAAATTATGATATACATTCATAATTTTTCAATTTTTAAGATTTACACGTCTCCATTTCAGCCTTCGTTTATTGCAAGCTCCTCTCCTCTGGTTTAGCTATGAGTTGTTTTGAGATTTCCAGTAGTTCCCATTTTACCTAACCGCTGTTGATTCTACGTCATCTTTACTCACACTTGTTTACTTATAATTAGTATTATATATCTGCTAAAGGCGACTAATGTTGTGAGACATGTATCACTAGTAACTAGCCTCTAAAAATCAGGGCATGGGCCTGCTAGCCCCCCCTTTAGATCCGCACCTGTTGGACAATATTTTATTTCAACTTACAACCCAATAACATAGTTTAGCTGGGAACATGTCTAAAGTTGTGTTTGTTGCACATTTTGGTGCCTAAATTACAGGCAGTAGGCTAATGGATATACAAAAACAACCAGAAAATTGTTTTTGAATATATGAAAATTACACACATTATTGCTGGTGTCGGATCAGTTCAGTGCATGGAGGGTCCTAGTCGGGGACCAACAGGCGCTAGTGCCCCTGTAAAATTGGTCCTGAGCCCTATTATGGCCCCTGTACTGAAAAGTCAAGGCAAAGTTTTTAATACACCTAGGCCAATTTTTCTTGAAGTTTATTATTCTTTGATTTAACAAGATAAGACAGTTTGGAGATGGAATAAAATGATTCATGTTTTATTAAAAAATATCTCTATTTTCTAATTTCAAGTGGATATTATTTAATTATTGTCTTTTAAGAGCAGAAACACCTATTGTTCTGAAAGATCAGCCCATTTACCTGCTCAAATAAAGAGCAATTGCTCTTATTTTAAGAATATGTTTACTTTTATAGATCAGTCTTTTTTAGTATAACTAGAAATCAATTTCTTATGATGATATGCAATGAGAGAAGGGACTGTTACTTGTATATCCCTTGGACCAATTTAATATTTTGCTTAGACAATTGGGTTTACCATTTTTTTTTAGAAATTACTGTCATCATTAATCCTCAGTCGTACCAAGATAGGATAACAATTTTTGACTGTTGGATCAGAAATGTGCAACACTGGCTTTGCTGCTAAAGTATTATACTAAACAGTCTTGCCTCAGGTTCTTTGTGGCCATGTTTTTATTATCTTCCCAGGAATATGCTACATTTTGGAGACTTAAAGGTACTTATGAGGACCAGTCAAGCACCAGTTCCATTTTTTTTAAACCCATGAACTCATGACATTTCTAAACATCTTAATTTTCTTTATTTCCACTATTATCAGTGCAGCTGTTATTTTGTTGCATGGTGGATATTAACTTATCTGTATTGAAAAATGAACAGTTTCATTAGTGTTTTGAGTAAAGTGTTTCCATACTAATATTACCTTCAGCTAAATGAGAGGATAACAGCTAACATAATTATCTACTTCATTTACATACTGTCTGAGAAATTGTGGTCATGGGGAAATATGTTGTCATGGTTACATAGACTGTAATTAAAGCTTTGACACAACAGCTAAACAAGGCTGCATCTCAAATGTATATGGTATTTTTATCTCTTTATCTTTTTCTATATGATCGTATGAAACAGCCAGTTTGTTTTTTTTTTTTTTTTACTTTAACTTCCTTGTTTTTTAAAGCTGGTTGTTATACTTATAACAACCAGCATCTAGGCAACGTGATGCATTTGGTTTTTTGAGTTTTCCTTACTTAAATTCACTGTGGTTGAGTTTACAAAGATTTTTGAGTTCTGCCAACTTAGGTTTTTGGAGCGTTACATAGAAATTTTGAGTTCTACCAACTTAGGTTTTTGAGTTTCACCTTTAAGTTCTGAGTTCTATCAACTTTGTTTTATGAGTTTGACATATAGATTTTGAGTTCTACAAACTCAGATTTTGTAGTGTTATCTGCAAGTTGAGTTCTATCAACTCAGTTTTTTTAGTCCTACCAATCGTCTTCACCATCGGCGTCGCCAGACCCCATTTACTGGGGCACGTGCCCCAGTATAAATGAGATGTGCCCCAGTATAAATCTCATGAATATTTGCAACAGTATTACATTTTTTTAATGCATCAATTTAGATATTTCCAACGGAAGGAGACGTATATTTCTACTCAAATGCGCAGCAAGTGTGTTGGTAACTCCAAATTGAGGATGTATTAGCGCCCCGACGTCAGCGCATGTCACTGCATGAACTGCAGGTAAATTAACACGCTGCTCTCAACTGAGTTGGATGGGACACTGTGCGGCCACGACGCATTTTTTAGTTTAGTTTCTTACCTGTCAATTTTATTATTTTCCCAGTGAAACCACATGATTTATAGGCTACTAACTGAAAATTACTGCATTGGTTTGTAGATGGATATCAGGAAATTCCTCACACGACGCAGAGACAGGGAAGCAGTAAAACAAGATGAGAGAGAGAGAGGTAAGGTCCCGTAATGAATTAGTGATTTAATGTAACCAGTTACATTAGGAACGTTATAAGTAATATGATAGATATTTACATAATTATAAATTTGCGTTTTTTTTTATGTTTGCTGTAGAGAATGAGAATGCAGGTGCTGGAGTAGGAAAGGGAGGAGGAGGCGAGACTGACAGGCAAGAGACAGGAGAAGGACAGGAGAGACAGGACCATGAAGGTGATGAGGATGCAACAACCAGCTTCCACAAACAAGAAGGGGACATTAGTGACTTAGGGGGAAAGCATGATGGTCCTAAACAAGTGAAGTTGTCCCACAATCCCCAGCACAAATTTGGAGTAAAAAAAACGTTAATTTAATTCAAAATGGTTTGAGCTTTTCCTGGTTAAAAAAGAAAGCCTTGTCATCAAGGATATGCAGTGTGTTTTCAACTTGCTTGATAACACCATGTTCCCCACACTAACGCAGGTCATCCAGATCTCCATCACAATCCCAGTCTACAGATGGAGTTGTGAAAGGTCATTCAGTGTGTTGAGAAGGATCCACACTTGGCTGAGGTGCACAATGGGACAAGACAGGCTCCATCATCTTGCTATTTTATCAGTTGAAAAGGAAGAACTTTCTAAGCTGAGTCACAAGTGATTGACCACTTTGCAAAAATGATAAATAGGAGGTACACTTTAATGCTCAAAAAATAAAAGGAAAACTTAGCTCAGGATGAGTTAAAATTTCCCCCGAACTAAAACTCTGTAACCTAGGAATTAATGATTACTTCAGAATGTGTATAAGGAAACTTTTTATATGTCAAAGTTGTTGATGTCTTATTTTTTATAGCTGCAATGTTGAAAATGTTCATGTTTGTTAAAACAAATATGCTCTTATACTCATTATTATCTCAACTGGTAATTTTGGTAGGAATGTATCAGGGTTGGGCAGTGTGCTTGTCTGTATTTATGTATAGAAGGAGGGGCGTATGCACTAGGGGGCCGGTGCCCCAGTAAAGCTTTGTGCCTAGCAACGCCCCTGGTCTTCACTACCAATCATTCAACACACAAAAAATTATGTTAATACAACATTTTTATTGCTTCAAGCCAAACATTGCATCAATAGATACAGTATAAAACCATGTTCAATAACATAATCTTAACTGCACAGATCAAAGTAACCTGACACTGGACCAGAATGTTCTAGATTCGTAAGAGTGATGATGAGGGAAAAAACAGTAAGACACCATTTTAGTAAGAGGAAAACACACAGGTAATTTTTTGTGAAGTAAGTGTATTAACATATATGAAAAAATAACAGTTTTACAAATTTGGACGGCCTTCAGTTTGTTTTTTTCTTTAAATTGGGTGCACCCTTTAAAAAAAATAAAATGAAATAAAATGTCTTGTTTCCCAACGGAAAAAGAAAAAGGTTTTCCCTTTTTATCTCTGAGTTTTTCTTTTTAGTCCTACCACTCCGACAGGACGATGAATGCAAAAAAAGAAAGTCCTCTTCAGTCCAAATCCTTCTCTTCAGTCCAAATCCAGATGTTCACACGGTTGGCTCGCCATCTCCATTTAAGGAGAGAATCCAGAATCCAGGGTATCCAAAAAACCCAGCCTGCATAGCACAACAGGGCTTAGTTAAATCCATTCACTTCTTGTTCTTAACTGTACAGTTTATATCTCTCCAAGTATGATAAATTTCAGTGTGTAATGTAACTTTTCTAACTCATTACGAATTAACTGCTGCATTACAGGGTTAACATATAAAATGTTAATGTCACTGTTTTTCTTGTAAAGCAAATAAAATCATGAAAGCAAAAAATCCACATGTAAATAATGTAAATAACAGTAAATACCCACATCGGATTAAGAAAGTACAATAATGTAGTCTTGTAATATTCTGTGCCTGAGTGCAACAACACTGCACTACATAAAACAATTTAGAAATTTCATAAGTTATTACACTCAACTTAATATCTCTTTTCATTTGTACAATGAAAATAACAGGCACACTCTTTTCTCTATGCATAAACACTCACCCGCACATGCGCGGCACAAACACGCACGCGCACACGCGCATCATAAACGCGCACGTGCGCGGCTTTTCCTTTCATCAGAACGTGAAAAACATGTGAACTCATGCTTCAACTCGGTGGCAATACACCACAAGGGAATGCTAACTCACGGAGCTAACCGCTAACTGTCTGTACTTTGCAGCACTCACCGGGGAAAGAAAAGATTCAGAAAACTGGTAAGGTCCCAGGGTCGTTCCTCCGTGGTTCTCCAGATGCATAAAATCACAATGTCCGCCAATCTTCTCAAACACGAGGGAAAAAGGCTGTGCCCTTGAAGAAAGGGATAGGAAACCCGTACCGTAGTGGGCGTGTCCATGAACATAAGCAGTGCGCATGCCCATGAGTTTACAGTTGAGGGAACTCAAAAAATCTTGTATAGGCGATTTAAAACTCCTTGTTAAACCAACTTCTGAGAATTTGAGTTGGGCAAACGTGTATTTATTTGTTAGATGTCAAATTTATATTTCTGAGTCGGATTACAATACAATTGTGTGTTAGAACAACAATTGCCATTTACTTTTTTAACAGTGTGGGATGATTGCTGGGATGAATGATAGGATGAATGAAGGGAGCATGGTATAAAAATCATCTGGCAAGACGAATTATAGGAGTTAGTTTAGAATGGGTTATAAACACAACTGAATTAATCAAACATTCAAAACTGATGACGGATGTGAATGAGTTTTGAAACCACCATGAGTATTTGTAGTTGGCTTACCCTTAAAGCCGCGGTTGTCAAAGTGTGTGGCGCGACCCACTGGTGGGGAATTGAGACGTGACAGGTGGGGCGCGCCAAGTTCCGGTGTGTGTGTGTGTGTGACTATAAATGTAGAACGTGTGAGAGCAAACTGTCCTTATAGCTATATGTTGCCGCTTTTTAGACCAATCAAACCCACAAAGTAATCATTACTAGCCTACATGCAGTCTAATTAAAAGAACATTAGATATGAGAAAAATTTCACCTGGAACTGAAGTGCCAAAATAATGATTGACGTGACGTCAGCATATTATTTGTAACGGAATAAACTTTCGCGCCCCAGTGTTGCCAACTCAGCGACTTTGTCGCTATATTTCAGACCCCTCCAGCGACTCTTTTTCAAAAAAGCGACTAGCGACAAATCTAGCGACTATTGGAGACTCTTACGGGAAAGCACGTATCGTTCCTTTTCTTGTCCTCCAGCGGCAGGTGCTGCCGTGGGGCGCCTCCTCCCTCCCAACCCCGTTCTCCCCCGCTATCACAGGAGTCCCTCTCAGCGCTGCAGTAAGGGACACAGCATGTTTACCCTCAACGTCCAGACAGCAAATAAAGCACACATGCGCCGGGATTGACGGCGCAGGTTGATCATAAATAACTGAATTTGAAATATTTTATCTGAAATAAATAACGGCGTTTGATTCACACAGCCACATGTTCATGTTTCTGGTTTGGAGTGGAGAGGGAGTATCCACTCATCGGGCAGAGTGCTGTGTGCATTCTTCTTCCCTTTGCCACATCATATCTCTGTGAGATGGGCTTTTCAGCTGTTGCTTCACTGAAAACAAAGCATGACTTGAGAGTGGCAGTATCAAGCCTGCAACCCCGTTTTGATAAACTGTGCAATGCAAAACAGGCTCATTGCAGCCACTGATGCAGGGATAAATAGACCTGTATTGCCAGATGGATTTCACTTCTTTTCTTTTATTAACAGATTGCAGAGTGGCACTTTAATTTTTTCTATCTTTGAGCTTGATACAAATTTTGACACAGCTGCAATTTTATTTTCTTTATTTTTGAGCTTGCTGTTATTTGATGTAGATAGTTTGTATTTAGATTAGTGCTGTCAATCGATAAAAATTTTTTAATCGTGATTAATCGCATCAATGCCTAAGTTAACTCGCGATTAATCGCATTTTAATCGCACATTTTTTTCCTGATTGATAATCATTTAAATACTCTCGATGACATACAAAAAAATACATACAAGCTAGGTTTGTGCCAATGTTCTTTTTTTTAAATGAGAACAGGTCACAGATACTGATTTATGCCATAGAAACATATGGCAAGAAGATGGGGAGGCATGTAGCAAAAAATAACAAATATGTAGCCAAAAAAAAGGCCCTGAAAACAGGCTGATGTAAAAGACAGTCTTTACACTTAATACAGTCTTTTGAACAAAGACGAGCATTTTACCCTACTGCTATAAAATGCAGTAGAGTTAACATTAGATGTTAATTAACCAAGATAATAATGAACAATTTTCAATCAATACATCAAAATCAATAGACCGACATCACTAGATGGAGGTAGTCTATGCTCTAGAAAGTTACTTTTCAGCCTCTTAACAAAAATGAAAACACACACACACCCACCCACCCACCCACACACACACACACACACACACACACACACAATACTGACCTGTGGCGTACACAGACAGCAAGAGTGCCGTAGCAGATTCCATTAATAACGCGATAATTTTGACAGCACTAATTTAGATACTACTTGTTACTTCAATAAAATTGGAACATTTTAAGATTGTTTCATATTTCATTAGCATTGTGTTGGGGCGATGGGGACAGGCGGGGCTTGAAAATTCCCCCTTGTCCAAAGTGGGGAATGACAGAAAAAGTTTGAGAACCACTGCCTTAAAGGCTGAGAGAACGTTGATTAGTTTGAATGGATGAATGCATGCTCAGGGCAGATATGTGAGGCATAGGCTGAAGACCATCAGCCCCGCTGCTGAGAAAGAAAAGGAGACGCCTTTTGTTCTGAGCCTGACAGGTTTGTTTATGAACTTTGTAAATAGAATAAAAACAAGGTCCCTGAGTTTGGAGGAAAAGTAGAGAGAACATAATCCACTTAAGTCAGTCTTTTAATGATCTTGTCATATTCCTATTATCTAGGATACTGAATATAAGTTTTCATACTACAACAACACTTCAGTTATTAAATTACCTCAACACCTATGTATGGAACTCATCATATCTTGGCCGAACAATCATCTTAATAAAAGCTGAGTTTTAGTTTGCTGCAATTCTCCAAGAGCCTACAATAAAACGTTTAATCCCAGCATCGACAGGTTTCCACGGTTTATTTCTCATTATAATATTCTTCACACATTCCTTTTGTTTTCCACACCACAGCCTTGTTTAACACTTACTCCCTTGAACCCCTCCTTTTGGCACTCTGCAGGACTTTTCCACAGTGCTTATTATTATCAATGTTTATTTTCTTAACGTTCACACTGGAGAAAAATTGCTGAGAGTTTTCAACACCTGAACGGAGAGCTTTTAATGAAACAAACGGCACAAAGAAGTCAGCTGCAAACAAACAAGCAATACGTTAAAGAAAGCAGAGAGTTGTGACGTGCTGTCAGGAGGTAATGCAAAGGGAGCGGAGAGGGGGTATTTACTGAATATATGTCGGTTAAAAGCAAATCCTATTGTAAGAAGCTCCTCCCATCCCCTCAACACCGATTGACAACTGCTGCCTCTATTATTATGTTCTTTATGTTCTGAGTGTTATATCAAATTAACAGTATAGTTTATAGTTTTTTGCAAATAAATGCTGGGATAATACAGTCATGTGTTTGTTTTGTTTTTTGGAATAGTGTAACCCCTGTTTATTCTATTGCAAAGTCTTATTTCCTCCAAACAAACACTGAAGTGGTTTTCTTTCACAGGTTTATTTGAAGTTGCTCTTGGTCTCTCCAAATCCACCGCGCAAACTAAATGTTGACAAACATATACAATAACATGACAAATAATAACTCGTAAAGCATAAGAAATGACAGTTATAAAGTAAATAAATAAATAAAAAAAACTTGTTGGCTTCATGCTGCAAGTAAAAAAAGGAATTATCCAAAAATGTTTAATATGTTTCATAAATGTCCTTAGCGTTGACATAGGAAAAATCCTCTGCACCTGCTTGATTGCTCAAACAAGACCCTTTTAGACTTCAACATAAAAGTACCTTCATTAAACTTCAAAATAAAAGCACATTTACTATGTACTAAATAATATAACACAAATTCATTCTAATCTGACAATTATCTTTGAAAAAGGAAAAGAAATGACAGAATTATAAGTGAATATTATGTACAATAAGCATTAATGCAACAATTAGAGAAAGTATGTTTATTTTTCTTAAATAGCTTAAAAAGCATTATTTTTTCCATACCTATTTAATAGCAAGTTAAAGGCTGAAAAGAAAAAATGACTAAACCATCTTATGTTTCTTTTATCATAAACAACAACAAAAAAAAAAACACAACTCTACCTCAGTATGGTGCAGCTCACTTGTCCAACTACACAAACCAAATGGTGGTAAGGCAAGGCAAGGCAAATTTATTTGTATAGCACAATTCAGTACAAAGACAATGCAAAGTGCTTTACATGATTAAAATACAGGAAGATAAAACAGAATCAAAGCAAGTAGGAAAAAATAAAAAAATGAATAAAATAAAAAAATGCAAAAACAAAAAAGAATATTAAAAACAGTTGGGTTAGCATTTGATCAAAAATTTCTCCTTGGGCAGTTGACAGTTCCCCAGAACCTTGCCTTTTGTTCTACTACCATAGAACTGCAAAACCTTTCCCATTATCTACAGGTAATTTAACTCTGCCTGATACATACCAGTCCTATGGTGCCAACCTGGATAACTGGGGGGGATCCCACTCTAGATTACCGACGTCTCAGTAAAATTAAGTACCTTCTGGTGGCACCTACAACCTTCCTCTCACTCTTAGAGAGAGCCTCACGTTCCTATGCGAGGTCTATTGGTTCACAGGTGGAACAAAACCTGAACTGCTTTTCTACTCGCCAAAAAGAAAAGTTATCTTTTATTTTGTCTTTAACATTTTTGTTTATTGCAACATTAAAAGAACCTTATTTTCTTAGCAATTGATCAAAAATTTCTCCTTGGTGGTATAGATGTTTTAATCATTAACTGAACTCATAACTAAACAAACATTTTACATCCTGTCATATAACCTCCAGTTGTATTTCTGATAACAGCAAAGTTAAACTTTTCATTATAGACCATTAAAAGTAACTAGTTACTTTGGCTAGTAGCTAGGGCCCCGCCCGGGCATCCACCCCCAAACATCGAGCACCATCAGTGCACTGGCGAGCCCAAGCGCCAGCCAGCGAAGGGGGGCAGGACGGGTGGAATACTTGAGATGTTGTTGTGACGGAGCAGTTCAGACACGAACCTAAAAAAAAAAAAAAAAAAAAAAAAAAAAAATATATATATATATATATATATATATATACACAGTCTAAAACATGCCTTTCCACACTAGCACCCCCACTCTCTCCACTCGCAACACACAGTCTCTTTGAAAAACAACAAAAAACGTGGACGCATATTCACACATAACACTCACTTCCAATAATTCCAGGACCAAGACCCGGCAGCAGCAGTGGCCGGTCCTGGGATTACTGGATGACCCAGTAGGAGAACCTGAAAGGCAGAAAGGGGGAGTGGAGCAGTGCCACCGCCACACTTACCCATCTAGTTCCTGCTTTGGACCTGCCCCCCCCCTGCACCCGGACCGGACGATCCCCAGTAAAACCCCCCTCGGGTATGGTGCATGTTCCGTACACGCCACCCAAACAGAGTCTACACCCCACCAAAACACCCCTGGTTGGCCAGCCCAGATGAACCATGCAGAACCCTAAAAGGCTGTTATTTCAGTCTATTTCAGTGACTCTTTTGGTCCTCCATACAAAATAACTCTTGATTTAACTGCTTTTAAAAATGACTGAACTCCGCATAAAATCCATATCTGTTCAATATCAGTTAAATTTCTCAAATGAACAAACTCTAATGTCTGCAGAATGGCCAAAATAACTGATAGAAAGTTAAATATAAGGACATTGCTGAAAATATTCATGACAATTACAGTCTGGAATGGTTCCTACAGTCAGAGATTAATCTGTGCAGTTGATCTTGATGATATTTGAAAATTCGCTGAGCTACCAGCGAATGTCAGAGTCTCTGACAAGAGGAGCAAAGCCGGCGCTGCATTTCAGGCTAATGTGCCAAAGTCTTGTAAGCAGCCAGCTGGTGCTCCCAAGTTCTCCAAAAGTTCCCCGGCCAACTGGACTTTGTTGCCATTGCAAAAAGAAAGGAGCCAAAACATACCAGAGCCAGCAGAACAGGAGTAAAATCTGAACTGACAATTATCATGGAGCACAATCTGCTTAGAGACCCAAAAACGTGGATGTGCGTCTGCATGGTCCAGATGTTGTTTTGCATTGTTATTTTGATTCTGTCTGAGCAGAAGAAGCTTTGGGTGAATGTGAAATAATCTCAGTGCCCTGGCGGGAACACAGACAATCCGGATCGTATGCGACAAAAGCCTGATTTGGCCAGACAGCGAGAGCACGGCACCCAAGTCGTGATCGTGGCTCCAAACCTCCAGGATGTGTGAAGTATTAGCTGTGAGATCCAGGCCACTGTGGGGGTGGGCGTGAACGTGATTTGCAACAGGACTCTAGAATCCCTCAAGGTTCTATTGGACCTGTTTTTATTTATTCATTTATTTTTGTCGTTGCAGAAATCAGCAGTTATTTTAAGCACAGAAGTTTTCCATATGGTTGTTTTATTTCCACTGTGGGGGATTTTGTGAATGAAAAAATAAAAAGGAAAGTTTCTGCAGGAAAACCCTAATATTTAAAATCCTTCCATGAAAATATCCAAAATAATAATAGAAGGGATCAAGATAATATATAATTGATTGATTTAATGTTCAAAAATAATAAACAAATAAGTCAAACATAATTAAATACGTAGCTAAAATTTGGCTTTAAATTCCTGATTTTTTTTCATCTGAGGGTTCTTTTTCTATTACTTTTTTTCCCCCTAGGATTTCAGCATGCCTTTTAACCTTTAGCTTCTCTAAATCCTCCTCTAGGTCTCAATATGGTGCTTCTCCTAGCCCTGGTTAGATGTCTCACTCTGCCGCCTGTAATTAACCTCCTGCATTTGACTCCTCTTCCTCCTGAGTCTGTCTTCTCCATTTTTCCCGGGCCTAATCTAGCCGCTGATGGCCTGATATTTTCTTGTAGTAGCGAAGGCAAAGAGGTAAAAAGCTTTGAAAGAGGTCCTCCAGGGCCACTTCCTACGGTCACAGCAGGCACAACAAAGCACGCTGCCCTAAAATGACCTGCCATTTCCAGCAGGGGAAGCAGCCTAATGGCAGTCTCTTTCACTTTTATGCCACCATTAGATTGACAACATGCTGCTGCCATTTAATTTTGTGCCGATATTCATGCTCTCCTCCAAGGCTTAGGGGTTTATGCCTTTGCACAATCTCCACACAGACATAAACACCAGGGAAATGATATAAAATACCTGCAATCCTGGTAGTTTATTAATATAAATGTTCCAGAAGGCTGAAATGAGAGAAAAATACTTTTTTTTCTGCATTATAAATTTTTTCCCCCTTTTATTCCTGACCTATTTTAACCTATTTTTGTCCAAATTGGCAGGCAATCATTTATGTACAGCTGCTAAGTTTCTATCTGAAACCTTATATTTCATGCATTGTTTGCATTCTAGCTAATGCAGTCCTGACTCCACAGTCCGTTTGATTCAAGCATTCACTTTTTGGGAAAAGATAGATTTTTAAATTGTACTGCGGAATAATTTCGAAGAGCAAACTGCTGGCTCAAAAGTCACAAGCTAAGGTTCTTGGACTTGCAAAGGGAACAAATCCTTGCCCATCTGGAAGCACGTTAGCCAGGTGTTTGAAGATGGAAATCTCTAACACTATGAAGAAATAAATCCTTTGTAAGAGCACTTTTTCCTAATTATACTTCCCAGAAAATAACAAAAACGGGCACATTTTTACAGTTTTTCTTTCCTGCTTTTGCTCTCCAGACATTTTGCCAGAAATTTGCCAGGACAGAAAAGCAACTCGAAAAAGATCCACTGTGTTGTTGAGCCAGCTGGTTTTTGGTTACATCTCAACATGGCTGACATGTATGGAAGAAAAACAGTCTCATTGGAATCTGCCATTTTTTGTATACTGCATTTTATACACTCAACTTTTCTATACATTGAATTCCTAACAGTGAATTTTTTTTCTGGTAAAAATTGCCCTGCAAAAAAATTGAGCGGCAAATGTGTTGACCTTTGTGTGAACTCAAGCCAAAGCAATTCACACTCGATGCAGTCAAGCACCTTCTAGCCAATATAATTAGCTCATTTGGTCACGTAACACAACGGTTGGGCATAGCTTTTTTCCTGGCTGAATGGAGCTGAAACAGGAGTTTTTCTTGTCAAATAGATATGATTGCAAAGCGTCAAGTAGCTCCTAATAGACAGCCAATAGAGTGTTTAATCTAATCGGACTGGTTGAAATAACAATACCAATCACAGCTAGTGTGGCACCCCTACTGGGAAGGGATGTAATTTTACATCTAGTGGTGTCCCATTTCTTAAGGAGAAAATCTTCACTAGCACTTCCCTCTTTGAGCGTACTTCACTGTGGAAGGAACTCACTGGAGTGTTCTCAGAACCAAGTGAGAGAAATTGGTCCAGGCCTAAATAATCTTGGAGAATACCACCATCAACTCCAGGAGCTGCTTCTCTTTTAGTGCTACTGCCGTCTTTTCGTGCCCCATTTCAAGGACCTGACTACCCGCATTTGGGTAGCAATCAACCAGACAACAGGGGTAAGGTGAAAGGGAGTTCTGGAGCTCAGACAGGGGTAGCTGGTAATCAGTGCGAAAACACCAGCAAAGAGACAACCAGAACCAAAGCAAGGCAGCTGGTCATGCCCCCCTCTGGATCTAAGGAACCATGGTGGGAAATGGGAGAAGCCTGCTGGGCGGAAAGAATGCCCGAGCAGGGTAGAGGTGGCAACATGCCGAGACAAACTCTAGAGAACGGCGGTATAAAAGAGATGTCTGCCATGCAGACAGAGCGGTAGAATGGGAAGAGATGGCCATAGCTTGTTGCCGTCTGCGCTGCACTAAAGGGAGAACAGAAGGTCCTTGTAGGGCTAAATTAAAACGGCTAAAAGTTAGCAACAAAGAATATAACAGCATTCTGTACTCCATCCTTTGTCAACATTATTATCTCTATCTTGTCTCTACAGCGCTACTATAGGTCCCAGCCACATCCCCTTTCTGAGTGGTTGCCATGATACAAATGTAAACAAGCCTTTTTTTTCGCTTTCTGAAAAAGTTAGATATGTGGGAACAAAAATATGTATATATCGCATGGATCAAATGAGGACAGATCTTACTTAATACTTGACAGAATTATATTGAATTATATCTTATTTTTTGCATTTTCTTTTGAATACATTTGTTGTTTACGAGTTGAAATAAATTATCCTTTCATTCCATTATCTTTCTATAGCAGTGGCCTTCAATGGAGAGCATGCCGCAGACGAACTTAATTTGAAAGCAGATCATAGCACCGATAAAGGATGAAGCACAAATATAAATGAAATAAGATCACTGTATAGAGCTGAAAGCAGGATTCCTGTGTTATTTATCACAGAACAAAAACAGGGTTGATAGCGTAGAAGTAAAATAGTTTAACCTTGCAAGGACTAGATCTTCTGCTGGATCGTGCAGACTCGACTTGTTTTCAGTCATAATACCATTATGATCTAGCTGTTCCTTTGTTATCAAAGTCCTCCACAGTAACAGTAACGTCCTACTGTCCGAATGCAATGGAGAACTGTTCTCCGGGCCTTAAAGTCCCTTCATACTGCTTTGATGGAGGCTAATCATATCTGTGGAAATCCTCGCCCTGCCTTACAACTATTAAGGACCTCCATTCAAACTGCACCATCTGCTCCATTAGACCCTCACATGTTCTATCTACTAAGGAGGTCGGAGGAGAATTTGTTGGCAAAGAAAGGATCTGTTTGACACGTAAACAATTTTCCCCTTCCAGTGTAATCAGGTTGATGTAATTAATTTTCCTTCTTTCGCTAACGTACACAGCAGGCTTCCACAAAACACTGCAGCTGTGTAGCTGCAAAGGTATAATTTCACTCATCAGCCAAATTGGCCGACAGAATCACGCTGTCACATCAGATCGACAACAAAAGCTGCTTTTTAGTGAAAGTGAGACATCTGTAAATGTTGGATACAGCAAAGCAAAAGGGGTCAAAGCAGGAGACCAATGTTCTTCAAAAAGAGTCAGATGTTAAGTGATTGGTTTGTTTAATCATTCGTGGATAAGCAGACCTACTGAGTGACTGCTAACAACACTAAAATACATATATAAAGCATGAGAAAATTAAAAAAACATAAACAAACCTGGTTTAAGGAGAGCAAAGAAGAAAAATATAAAGAGAAAAAAAAGTAGATTACACCTAGGTCAGACAATGTATGGAAAAGAAATTACTCCACCAACAAAGTATGAATATACATAAACAGCAATTAAAATCAGCAGAAGCAAAACAAAAAATCAAAAATTAGGCATAAAAAGGCAGAAAACAAGATAAGACAGATTAACAATTCAATAAAAAAATAAATAATGCTAAATTATAATATGTTCAGACCACACTCGCTAGAGGCAGCAAAAGCAGCTAGTTTACATGTATAGGCAATGGATGACGTGCATCAAGGCACAGCGAAAGGTCCTGCAGAACATTTCAAGCTGCAGGAGCAGCGCGTCTGAGCAGCTGAAGCAGCGCGTCATGAGCTTCTGAGGACGCGCTATAAAAGGAGCAGCTGCTGAAGTTTGATAAATTGAACTTTTGCTGCTCAACGCACCAAATCAACCAATCAGAGAAGCTGATCTGGGAGCTGGCAGGGAGACAGACACAGCACTGCTGATGCAGATCGCAATGATCACTCCACTCAAACAGTTTATTAACGCCTAAATAAATTTATAATGTAAAAATCTGCATAATATGTTCCATTTTATTATACTGGTGCCTGTAGGTTGGATTACGTACATTAAAAACACCTTCTAGCCGCCGCGAACAGTAGCGGAAAACCCAGAAGGGGCGACCGGGCCAGAGGCTGCCGTCGAAGGGACAGAGCACCTCCGTACAATGGTTGTCTGAGGGGCTTCGTCAGTAAAATATTTGAAGGCAGGGTCATATTCTTGATGTTCTGACTGCACAGACGATGTATTCAGGGTGACTCTCTCACTTAAAAACATAATAAAACTACTTTTCACCCACTTATAACAGTAAATATAGCAAAAAGCTGTTCTCTGCCACTGAACACAGTAGCAGCAGAAGCATCAGGCGCATCTGGACACACTTTACTGGATGCGCTTCAGTAGCGTCAAAGCTGCTCTTGACGCGCGTCTGACCTAAATTCGAACAAGCATAAAAAATGAAGCAATAGAAGCTTTTTTGCAGCTTCAGGTGCTTCTAAGGGTAGCATTAGAACAAGAAGCATCTTTTATGTGATCATCAGCTTCAATAAAAGCAGATTGAAATGCCTTTCTGTATAGTTGCATTAAAAACACTCCAGTTTGTATTGTTTGCTATAAGTTAAACTCAAGCAGCTAACAATGAGTGCCGCCTTTAGTCTGGGGTAATCTGGTAATTTCCAGTCATAAAAATTTGACATTTTCTACACCTCCTCAAAGAGAAAGGAATCCACATGAGTAAATATGTCCATGAATTGAGGCAATCTAGTTTGAAAATGTTCTTCTTATTGGGTTTTCTCAGCATTAACGCTTCCTTGAAGCCCTGATTTTTATTTATCTTTATTTTTTTGTTCGGCTTTTATCTTGATCTTTTTTATAATTTTTTTTGAGAATTTGGAAACAGTTTGTCATTGTCTTGGTTCTGTTGCTTTGCTCCTTGTTTTCTAGTTTTATTGGTTTGATTCCTGTTTTGTTGTAGTTTCTAGATTTATGTTAGTTCTCAGGTTTTTCTGTTGTTTTCCTCTGTTGCCCTCTTGTGTGTGTTCCTTTCCCCTTGGCTTCCTCATTGTCTCCTCTCACACTGCTCCTTATCCGCTCGTTAACCTTGCCTTTGTCTCAGTCAGCTACATATACTCTCCCTCTCTCTGTCACTCTTTGTTGGTTTCTTGTCGTTGCTGGATCTCAAAGCTGTTTTCTTCCTACCTTGTCTCTCCCTGGCTCCTCGTGTTTATTTTGCCCTGATGTCTCCATTGTTCTGGTTGGGTTTACATTATTAGTTGGTTTTTGGATTCCTGCCTTTGTTTACTGTTTTTCCCCATTAAACTGCAAGAAATCTCCTCAGCCTCTCTGCCTCTGCATCTGGGTCCTCAAATCTCAACCAAACCTTGACACAGTTGCTCTTTATTTCTCAAAGATATAAGAGGAGGGGAGGAGAGAATGGATATTTCAGCTGCCTGAAATAATCCGTTCCCCCTCCATAACATGGGAAGAAATTAATTCAGAGTAATGAGAGGGGAATCATATGTTAGCCACCTGATATAATCTGTTCTGCCTTTGATGATCTTTATGAAATGTATTTTCTGCTTAAATGTTAATCTAACAACTTACAAATATTCAAAAAAAATTCAATCCAAAACCACTGGAATTTGTTTTCCAAGTTCGAAGATGTTTCGCTTTTCATCCAGAAAGATTTCTCAATTCAAAATGTCTGAAGCAATGCTACTCCAAAAATGTTGAATTGAGAATTGAAAATACATCATCAACAAAATCAAACCAACAGTCATATTTATTTGAGCATTCATTGATTTCAAAATATAAAATAATGTTTCAAAGATAATATAGAAAAATAATGAAATTTTCAAAATTCATAGGATTTTTTTTTTTCCATGTTATGAGGGAACGGATTATATCAGGTGGCTAAAATACAGTATATGATTCCCCTCTCATAACTTTGGCAAATAATGATCAAATGTCCCCAAATCCACAGAGTTTTTTGTTGATGAAAAGAGGAATAAACACAGTTAAAGAGTTGCAGGTACATTTATTTAATCCCATTTTATGGAGGGGGAAGGGATTATTTCAGTCAGCCAAATATAGGGTTCCCCTCTCTTAAGTCTGGCAAATACGGAACACATGCTACTAAAATCAGAGGTTTTGTTGTTGAACAAGAGAGGAAAGACTTGCAGGTAAATTAATTTCTTCTCATCTTATTGAGAGGGAATTTTTATGTGTGAAAGCATGTAGTATACTAGAAATTTATTTAATCCAGTAATCTCATATTTTACATTAGAACGGGATTTACCAGAAAGTTTACCGTCTCATCTTCACCCTCAGGGCTAAGCCCCTAATCTCCTAGAATCCTAGATCCTCCCCCGTTTTTAAGGTATACCATCAACTAGTTATCGTAATGTTAGGGACTGGCTGATATACAGCAGGACAAAAAGGCCATATTTTGCCTGCCATGCTTGATTTTCTCCTTTAAAGAAGAGAAAATAACAACTAGTGCACTAAATTCAATAGATGGTATGAAAATATCCAACATAAAATACAGAAAGTTTTATGTAAGATCTCCAGGGCATGAAAGAAACTGTGCACACAACCATTGTTATTGGAAATGCAAGAACCTGCAAACATATTTTCATATCTCTATCTGTGACTGGCTGGAGGTGAGCGGGCCTTCAGTAAAATGAAGATAATAAAAAAACTACCTGGGCTTTAGGATGTCCCAGGAAAGGTTCTAAGGTTTGCCAATGCTTAAAAGACATCGTAAAAGACTTTTTCATTAAAAAGTTCAAAGTTTGGCATTTGGAGACCAAATCTAACCACATTTATGAAGTGTGTGTATGTGTAAATCTTTCTGTTTTTAGCACAAAAGACTTCATTGTTTAAAAACGGCCTTAGACCCATTCGCTGGTTGATGGATAGCAACGGTTGCATCTTGATGCTGCTGTCTTGACATCTTGGATGTCTCAAGCTCAGACAATCTGAGCATTAGCTCTACTACGTTACATCTTTAAATCTTTCTGCTGGTTTTACTGTTCAACTCTGTCCAAATAAAAAAAGTTGTACTCAGTTTTTCCCCCCCAAAAAATTTTACTTTGTTTGTTAAAGTGGTCTGTGCCCTTGACATGACATTTAAATAATTTTCCACCTGAAACTGAGCAGTATACTTTCATTTGACCAGTCTTTGCGAGCTTTGTTTTGAACACCTGCGTCCTTTTCAATGACGCCAAAAGGATGCTCATTCATTTTGTGAATTTTGACCTCTATGTTTCCCATAACCTTTCCTGTTCTGCTGAAAACCATTTGTCACAAATCAGTCCAAAAAGTCTCAGAGGACAACACAAACATTAGTTCTACGTTCTCATTTAAGCGCCCAAATTCATAACTGTCAAAGCAAAGCGGTACAAACTGCAAACCTTAATTACAGCAGGTAAAAATCTTACATTGTTGGAAATACTTCATGGTATTTTATTAGATCTAGCACCTGGCGTGGCTCACAGTGGGAAACAGAATTTCTTCCTATTACAGTTCCCTTGTTCCGTTGGTGTTCTCCTCTTGCTCTAAAGCAATGATCCATGACACCGATGATTCATGAGCGTGTGACATGTAATGTTTTATACTGCAGCAATCAAACTTTTATAAATGTCACCCAAAACAAGGCGAGCAAGACCGACCAGCAGGGGTGGAGCTATAAATAGAAAGATACCAGAGCAAGGTTTGGGTGCATCCATGCAGATTATTAATCAGCTGTTCCAGGTAGAGCTGGCAGTTAAATAAAATGTCACTCGGCGGTTTGTTAGATCGTGTTAAACGCTGTAATGAAGAGGTCAGCAGCTGTATGTTTTTACCATAGAGAGAATACAAAGAAAAGGAAGGAGCACCTACATGATAGGAGTAATCGATTGGAAAAGGGGAGAGGACGTTAGGTGAGATACACTATATTGCCAAAAGTATTTGCTCACCCATCCAAATTATTGGAATCAGGTGTTCCAATCACTTCCATGGCCACAGGTGTATAAATTCAAGCACCTAGGCATGCAGACTGTTTTTACAAACATTTGTGAAAGAATGGGTCGCTCTCAGGAGCTCAGTGAATTCCAGCGTGGAACTGTGATAGGATGCCACCTGTGCAACAAATCCAGTCGTGAAATTTCCTCGCTCCTAAATATTCCACAGTCAACTGTCAGCTGTATTATAAGAAAATGGAAGTGTTTGGGAACGACAGCAACTCAGCCACGAAGTGGTAGGCCACGTAAACTGACGGAGCGGGGTCAGCGGATGCTGACGCGCATAGTGCGAAGAGGTCGCCAACTTTCTGCAGAGTCAATCACTACAGACCTCCAAACTTCATGTGGCCTTCAGATTAGCTCAAGAACAGTGCGCAGAGAGCTTCATGGAATGGGTTTCCATGGTCGAGCAGCTGCATCCAAGCCATACATCACCAAGTGCAATGCAAAGCGTCGGATGCGGTGGTGTAAAGCACGCCGCCACTGGACTCTAGAGCAGTGGAGACGCGTTCTCTGGAGTGACGAATCGCGCTTCTCCATCTGGCAATCTGATGGACGGGTCTGGGTTTGGCGGTTGCCAGGAGAACGGTACTTGTCTGACTGCATTGTGCCAAGTGTAAAGTTTGGTGGAGGGGGGATTATGGTGTGGGGTTGTTTTTCAGGAGCTGGGCTTGGCCCCTTAGTTCCAGTGAAAGGAACTCTGAATGCTTCAGCATACCAAGACATTTTGGACAATTCCATGCTCCCAACTTTGTGGGAACAGTTTGGAGCTGGCCCCTTCCTCTTCCAACATGACTGTGCACCAGTGCACAAAGCAAGGTCCATAAAGACATGGATGACAGAGTCTGGTGTGGATGAACTTGACTGGCCTGCACAGAGTCCTGACCTCAACCCGATAGAACACCTTTGGGATGAATTAGAGCGGAGACTGAGAGCCAGGCCTTCTCGTCCAACATCAGTGTGCGACCTCACAAATGCGCTTCTGGAAGAATGGTCAAAAATTCCCATAAACACACTCCTAAACCTTGTGGACAGCCTTCCCAGAAGAGTTGAAGCTGTTCTAGCTGCAAAGGGTGGACCGACGTCATATTGAACCCTATGGATTAGGAACGGGATGTCACTTAAGCTCATATGTGAGTCAAGGCAGGTGAGCAAATACTTTTGGCAATATAGTGTATTTTTGTGTTAAGTCAATTTTCAACAAATCCAAGCAATCTCTGAGATTTCAGCCAAGATGATGCATTATTATTCAATGGGGGTGATATACTGTTGTAGAAAAATATCTAAAAAACGCAAGAGGCATGATTTTCATCATGTTTCAATAAAATCACTCACTTTCACATTTCTGATAAAGGTATGAATTCTTTACTTTTGGCCTCAGCTTATTTCTTTACAGAACCTAAGAAAACTAAATCCTTTCCTCCTTATATTAAACTTGTTAGTGCTAGATAGAATTAGCATTTTTTTTTCAATTTTTATGTATTTTTCTTTTCTAATGCCCTTAAAGCAACACAATGTAACTTTTGACCTAAGCACTGGTTACATTTTAGATATATTAAAAACTTTTTCAGGGTCATTATCCATTACTTCGTATGTATTGAGAGGGCTGGGTTCATCATTGTCATGTGATCCAGATTGTTGCTTTACAGCAGTCTGAGCTCCCCTTAAACACCAGAGCTTACTTATTGAAAGCTGTTGTTGGCCTAAAAATAGATACAACAATTACCCAATCAGTCATATTTTAGTTCTCTCATGTGGTCTTGTCTTTACAAGGACCTCCATGATGTCTCAATCTGCTGGTCCAAACTGGTCTGCTCTCAGATTCCAAATCTCAGAGGGAGACTGTTTAAATTTGATATAGTACAGTTACTTTCATAAGTGTTAAACCTGGAAGTTACAGCCTCCAGGTGCTATAAGTTCCTTTAAAAGTTTAGGGAAAAGTGATGATAACATGGTTTTTGAAACTTAAAATTTGTTAATTGAGTATGGGCATGTCCAGTCATCATACCCTCCAGAAAGGACAGATATTCTGAGTCCAAGACATGGATGGGTTTTAATTAAAGATACATAAATGAACCTCAGAACAAACAGTCAAGACCTTGTGAAAATGGTGCTGAACCTTGTAAAGGGGTTCCATCATAAAGCGTGAAAGAAATTTCCATCTAAGCTTGGTCTGAAAGGCCACTCAGAGAGGAAGAAGCCATTATTCCAAAAGCAGCAGAAAAGGCTGGAATAATGTTTGCTGAAGCTTGTTCACCTGAAAACCTCCTCCCAACAAAAGTATGAAGGCAGCGGGATACTTTTATTGATATTTTTCTGGAGGACGGACTGGTGCAATTTTAAGTAGATGGTGTCAAGGAAATAGTTTATTGTGGAAAATGTCAGCAGTCTCAATATTTGACAAAAATTAGTTTTTTAAATGGACAATGGTCCCAAACATAAAGCCAGATTTGTCACAAAGAGCCTTAAGGAAAAGAAATGTTGGATCATAATATCTGCAACTTACTGAAAGAAGCTTGTGGAAGGAAACCTAAAATGTTAGACCAAAGTCAAAAGTTCAAAACTTTTACATAAACAATTATTAGAACAGAGATTGTTACGTAACAATTCCTTAGCAGCTTAAAGCATGACTATTTTGTAGGAAATAAAATATCCAAGTGTTTAGCCAGAGGGCGTTTGTAAAATGTGACAGAACTGATACTTCAAGATCCTACATTATGAAGCTTTTAAGTGTTGCAGCTTTTCAATAAAACCAGATAACCTTTAATTACATCTTTATTTTTTTAGGCAGAATATACTCCTATTAATATCTAATGGCAAATGCCCAGAATTCTATCAGAGAACAGAGAAAGATTCAAGATTTCTTCTTTTTAACATTTCTTGCTTTAGGGCATAGATTTATGCAAATCAAAGGTCAGAGAAATATTACAATTCAGCTGAAGATCTGTGTCCTTTCACACCTGTTAGTTTAATAATACATAATGTAACCTCTTTATATGGGTACTATTTATATTAGCTGTTTTCTATCTAGCTGAAGATGTACTGTAGCTGTATTCTGTTACCTTTCTTCTGTTAGATTTTAGGCAGACCTAATTAAGTTGGAGCATTAATGTAACCCTGAAAACTGAATCATCGTTATTGTCTCTTCACAGCTACGTGTTAATCTAGTCGTATTCAAGGTTTTACTTGTCATTCAGTATTTTTTATTTTTCTTTATCCATATATCTCTCTCTCTCTCTTGTACTTGTGTTTCTATAACATAAACGGGTAAATTAGATCTCACAGATTAGGATATCTGCTGCAAAGTTTGTGCAAAACTTCTCAAACTTAGCTACAGTGGTAGGCTAATTCAAAGATCTTAAAAAGGGGGGTATTTGCATACATGAAAAGCAAATCTACATATTCATTAATCAACATTCCATCAGATACGTCATGCAAATATTCTTGGTCTTGTGATAAATCAAATAAATACAACTCAGCTTAACTTTTGATAATTAAACACAGCGCATGATGAGAAAAAATTAAATATCATCTTAATAAAGCTGCAAGCAACCAAAAAAACCTGAGTAACCAAAAAAACAGACATTAATTGGAAAGCAATTGGGCTTTTGCTCTGTTTTTTTTTTTTAACGCATGGGTGTTTGTCAATTCTGTCAATTCAGTAGGTACAAAAGAATAAAGCCAATTCGCTGGTTCAGATACATGGATGACACTCAACTCCATATCCAAACCCAGGAAATTGATGCTTTCACCAATCACTTAAACTGAGTGGATGGAAACATCAAGATATTTCGAGTTGATGCCAAGAGCATGTTGCCCTTCCTGTGCTGCTCACATTGAGGAAAATGGGAGTGTTAATATGGAGGCTTACCGGAAACCTAAACATACCGACCAACGCCTGCATTTCACGGCACCCACTGAAACACAAACTTTCTGTTGGTCCACCCCAAATGCAGAACACCCAACCCAAAGCTGGGCAGTGTCAATAAGGCCATCCAGTGGAGCAAGGGTTGTACTGGAGAAACCTTTGGCCTTTATTGGGGTAAACGAATGACAACTACTCAAACACATGGGACAGCGTAGGAGAGCCATTAACTCAGGGTTAGATTCAGCAGTTCCTTTTCACCACAAGAACAAACGGAACACTGTTGAAGGCGGTTGAAGACAGAGAGGACAGATGGTTTGAAAGAGGGTACATAAAGCCATCTTGGTTAAAATTACAAAGACATTATATAAGAACGTTCATTATGATTCAAAGGACCAATCACATAGCTCATGCACAACAAAAGACTCCAAACCTCCAGGAGAACGGTGGATGTCTATTTGTTTTGCAATAGACTCAGAATATGCTTAGAAGGACAGACCCTATTCTGCTTTAATACATCAGCGCTCTAACTACAAAAGGCTCCGGTGCGAGTTGACGAAAGTAACAATGACTCCCGGATAAGTGTCAAAATGTCTTCAGAAAAATTGAGCGTAAACTGCCCGGTTCTCTCAGCTTTATTGAGGCAATGTACAGTAAAGCCCTTGGCTTCATACCTCCTACTGTTGTACCCACAGGCAATTAAAGATACATTTTAATTTTTGAGGTTTATGACATGGTCAAGGCTCCAAAACTAGGCAAAGAAAACCTTTTATAGGAGGAAAGGAAGAATAAAACCACAATCGGATCTGGAGAGGGCTCGCAGATGAGTGGATTTGGACAAGAGAATGTTGATAAAGTTCTTTCAACATTGCACTTTCACCTAGAAGTACAGTATGTGCTAACCTTTGTTAGTGTCACTGTTGTGACTTTAGAGTAATACATTTTTAGTGTGCCCCAATAAAACATGGAGGGACTTATGTGAGCATATAAAAATTATACTCTAGAGACCGACTTGATCTTGACCAAATTGTATAAAAGTAACAATTTGCAGCGAAAAAAGGCTACATAGATTAGCTTACATTAGATGACATACAATAGTACCTCTTCAAACATTTTGGTCATGGTATGCATCTTCCCGCTGCTTGAAGGGGGACAGGCTTGTAGCTATGGGAAGCTTGGCTCACAGATGGCAGTTCACAAAAGTGCAGTTCTGAAAAGGTCCTGTAGGGGTAGCACCCCCCCAAAAAATTCCTTGGTTCCGCTTGAAGGAGTCACTTATAATTTTTCTCGAATTTTACAATATTTAACAATATGTTAGTGACTTTTAATTTGGCTTATAAAGAAACAGCAAAAATCATTGGTTTCTTTGCAACACTAAGTACTAAACACTCATTTACGACAAAACACTAATTTACCAGTGAGGATCTACAATCACTGATTAAGCTGGTACACTCCTCACCAGTTGGTGGTGGTAATGCACATGAAACAAAATTGCCAACAAAGGAAAATAAGATGAAATGTTATATTGCACGTCGTTAAACATTTATGCAAAGATATAATATACGATTTTTTTGTTTTTCATCATCCTGTTCTTCTAATTTAAAAGTGGTCGCCGAGCAACTTGGGTGCTTTACTATCACCTACTGTTCAGGAGTGTAACAATGTCAGTTTGGGTTGTAGATTATTACTTAAACAGTAAAGTCTAAAGCTTGGTAAAGGTGGTGTTATGTTGTGGGCATGATTTTTTTTTTTGGAAGTGTAGTTCTAGTGAGGGGAAAACGAGTGTTTCAACCAACCAGGACATTATGGAAGTTTCAATGCTCCCAACTGTGTTGGAACAGTTTGACTGCACCAGTGCACAAATCAAGGACTATAAAGACATGGATGGGGGAGTTTGTTGTGGCAGCATCAGTGTATAACCTCATAAATCTGCTCATGGAAATCAAAACAGTCAAAATGGTAAATGGCATGTACTAATATAGCGCCTTTATTCAAGTCAGGAGACTTGACCAGAGCGCTTTACACTACATTCATTCACCCATTCATGCACACAATCACACACTGATGGTGGCAAGCTACATTGTAGCCACAGTTGCCCTGGGGCTCACTGACAGAAGCGGGGCTGCCGTACACTGGCGCCACCAGGCCCTCTGACCACCATCAGTAGACAATGCAGGTGAAGTGTCTTGCCCAAGGACACAACGACACTGAAGAGTCAGTGTCGGGACTTAAAACCGTCGATCGTTCGGATTTCAGGACAAACTCCTACATCCAACACCACTGTCACCCTGTAACTGTTCGACTAAACCTATTGGACAGCCTTCCCAGAAGAGTTAATCACCTATAACTAATAAAAATAAATGAAAATTTGAAAAAAAGTTGCATTTAAGACAATATATATAGTTGTTCTATGCATATTGTTTTGCAGGACAGTAGTGATAGACAACCAAAAGGTTTAATCCATTAGGTAATTATATAACAACAATATTTGTATAAGCCATTATTCAGTAAGTCATTTCCAGGCAACTGGGTGACCCTTATGTCAAGGCAGAGCAGCTTCCTATGTTCCCTTTGAGGGCTATATTCAGCCCTAAATTAAACTATTTAATAAAACAACCCTCTGCTGAAGGAGAAATTTACCCACTTTATGCTGTTAAAAACCAGGGCCAAATGTTAATGTCTGAGTGTGAAAACACACTGTTGCTCATGTTTCCTGCACCACAAATGAAACGCTCATCTCATTTTCTTAATGTGAAATCAGTGGAAGGAAGCCAGAGCTTGACTTTTTAAAATAAATCCTCGCCTCTCTGAGCAGTGTGGTCTCACCCACACTAACTAATATCTCTTCAATAATTCAGAGAACTGTGCCAGAGCAACTGGCTGAAATATTAATGAAACAACACAAGTTTCTATATCCAAGTAATTAGCTTGAGTCTTATAAACTCTCTAGAGTGAATTCCACACCAGGAGGGGGCTGGATCCCACCTCTCCTAGATACAAAAAGCCAGTAGGATTAATTTGCTAAATTAAGTCTTTGTTTCACATAGAAAACATGATCCTGCAAATCTCAGATGTTGTGAGAATTAAATGTTTTTTTTTTAAATCTCTATAGAAAATGCTAGATTTATTTTCAATTTGCTGAATTTAGTAGAGTAACAGCTCTATCTAAAGTGCCTGAAAACCTGAAACTGTTCAGGAACTTATAATATATTAAATACTTCAAAAAGTGTTTGTGTGAGTTCACTATTTTCTCCCCTGAAATCCAGACTGTTTTCATCAGTGTTATGGTTTTTATTGTGGGTGGTTTTTTTCTATGTGACCCAAGCTGCCATTCAAGCAGAGGTCACTTTGAGATAGATTCCTGACCAGACTGGTGGACTCCCCACTGAGCTGCACAGCTTCCAGCCACCTTTGAAACGGATCCAAATGTCAGTGAGCAGAAAATACCGAAATTGAGCCTTTATTTTCTTCTTCCTGTGCTGGGCTGTGGATGATTAAAAGTTCCAGAACCTAGAAATCCTCAGACCTGTATTGAAGGATGATTAACTCTTTTGAAACATCAGTTGTTTTTGATAAGCTTTCTTTCTGCTGAGTCGTGAAAAAAACCATCAGTTGCTTCTAGGGGAACGTCAGTCATCCTACAAGTACTGATCCTCCTACTCCTCCTCTTCCTGCTAAGCCGATCTCGGGGATGTTTTGACGTTCTGCCAGCCTTGGTCAGAGATAAGGTTGACCCGGTCAGTTCACAGCTAGATCCTTCACAATACTGTCTTTTCTTAAGAGAAAAAGACAACACCCTCTGTCCTTAGTGGGTATCCTTACACTTCTGTCAAGGCAGCCACTAGAGACTTTTAGAAAATTCTTGGAGATAAAAAAGACTTGCCACCTATTAGGTTATACGAGAGAAGAGCTTACCAACTCCATATTCCAAGTTTTCCTATTTTTTTTCTGTTCAATTCAAACCAGCAATTTTTTTTTTTTGCACTTTAAGACATAAACATCCAAATGTGTCACAAATTAATAGCCTTCCTTAAGGGTTTTTCTCGTTAACGGCAAGAGATGGAAAAAATAGGAACTTAAATTGTTCCAGTTTACTGCAACGTCTTCTGCTTTCAGGACTATAATGCATTCTTTCTCCCCCCGCAGCGTCTTGAGTTTACGTAGTTAAAAGGAGGAAACGCGAAGGTTTTCTACACTCGGCTGCAAGTTGTCAAAGAAAGTGACACTAATAATGGACTTTCTCTGAGACGTCTGTTGATGCTGCATTCTCCTCAATGCAATATGTTCTTTACAAAGGGGAACATGTTGTTTAAATGCTGACAGGACTATTAGATTACCGCGGTTTTCACCACTTTGCTTGTAGGGCTCGAAGTGGGATGTTTTGATGTTGCTGCAATAAGTATTTGACCCAAGCTAAATAAAAGGTTATAATTTAAACTAGCCTAAGAAAGAAAAGCATTATTTAGCAATGACAGGTCGATATATATACAAACTTCTTTTTTTCCTTATATGAAGTAAAATATATACATAGCAGACAGAAAAGCAGCTTTTATTTTAATGAATGGGTTTTTCACTGTTACTGTATGCAATGCCAATGCCTCGAAAAAAGGGCAGTATAGCACTATATCCATCCATCTATCCGTCTGATGGCTTTGCCTTCACAAAACAATCAGACATTATCTTCCCTTGTAGTTTCAGGACAATCTTTGTCTGAATTTAATACAAAAAAGTATTCTGTGGACGTTATGAGTGCATTAATGTCAAGTTTGGACATTAAAAGCTGTTAACCTAGCATTCTCTTAGCCATATTTAGAGATTGATTGACTTCTTTGATCGACCTCTTTCCATTAACCTCTTTTCTATTTTCTTTATTTTAATCCACTTTTGTGATGATAAGAAACAAAATAATGTTTCTTTCCAACATTTATGAACATATAACTTAGAGGAAAAGTGCTTATCTTTTGCATTTAGAGATTTGAGCCATCTGCATATATTTCTGCCAGGACAGTTTTTATTTTCAGAAATTGCTATCCTTAAAGGCACACTATGCAACATTTTTCAGTTAATTAATGTGTTCCATAACGTTATGGATGATTAAATGGGTCATTTCAGGTTGAACAAAGGTATTCTCGGCCGCCCTGGTGGTCTGTGGGGGAAATACTGCACTTGCAACTGCAGGAGCACCGACCCGCACCCACAGGCTCAGAAGTCTCGTGAGAGTCAGTCTTGCTTTACGGCGAGAACTGCTACACCCCCCAGTTAAAAGCATTCTCGTTGCTAGCACAGTGGCAATCTCTGTGCAGTTATGCTACGTTCACGCAGCAAAAGCAGCAAAATCGCGTCTGCTGCTTCATTTTTACTGCTTGTACCAGTTAGTTCTGACGCGTGGCTGAAGCAGCTTTGCTGCTCTGGCTGCGCGGTGCAAAAGTGTGTCTGACGCGCATTGGGCGGAGATTCACTATCCTTTCTCTGCCTTGCAGCTATATTTGCTGTGATCAGTGGGAATAAAGTAGTTTTAATATGTTTTTAAGTGAGAAAATACACCTGAAAACGTAATCAGTGCAGTCAGTTCATTCAGATTATTATCCTGCCTTCAATATTTTTTCTGTCGGAGCCGCTCAGACCCCCACATACCAGGGATGCGCCGACAGTATGGATCCCTTCATCAGCAGCGGTTCACCGCGGCAGCTGGTAGGTGTTTTTCATCTAAATAATCCAAACTGCATATTCTGCCGGCAGATTTCTGCATTTTAAGTTAATTTAGGCGTCAATAAACTGTTTAAGAGGAGTGATCATCAGCGCTGTGTCTCTCTCCCTGCGTTAAACGCACCCGACGCGCTGCTTCAGCTGCTCAGACGTGCTGTGCCTGGTGCTCAAAACGCGCCGCGGGACCTTTTGTTGCGCCTTGACGCACGTCAACCATTGACTTTGCATGTAAACTCGCTGCTTCTGTCGCGCCAGCTACGTCCAGTGTGAACGCAGCATTAGTCATTCGCTGCTAAACTCAAAACAACCGCGCCTGGCTTGACGGAGAAACCAGGAGAACAGCTGAGCATATTTACGACAGTGCACTTTTACTTTCGCCCTCTGGGGGGAGCCTCGCTGGAAAATCAACACCGGTTGCATAGTGTACCTTTAAATGCACATCATGTAACTTTTGGCCACCTGGGGTGCTAGACCTGTAACTTTCACGTATAGCGTCCCTAGTGGCCACAGGTCGCACAACACTGCCGCAGAAGTCAGATGTATGACTGTATACTAGGAGCAAACTGTTAACTTATCAGTCTAATAATAAAGTTGAGAAAAGAGAATCTGCTTTACATCTGGATTCTTCTTTCAGCCTGTGCCATCGAACAAACTCCTTTCTAAGACTCCTGTTTTCCCTTGCGCACAATCCCTTTTCTGTTTTCCCTTTTTAGCCTACTGAGAAGGTTTCAACTTTTTCCTTGCCTCAGCCATGACAAGTAGTCAAGCAGGTGGATAAATAGTAAAGCAAAAGCCTTAGCACCATGACTATATAAGATCCTATGGCCCTAAAGTGATTCGTAAACAAACAATGGTGCGTCTTCTCCCAACTTTCATAGGTGGTTTGTCAAGAGCATTGATAGTGCCAATCATAAAAAAAAAAAACCTCATATGTGTAATCTCTTTAGGTCACAAAGTTCGATGTGTGCCTTTAAATGCAAGCTATAGATTTGGGGTACTTGTGTGTTCACAAACACACGAGAGTCTATTTTGTCCCACTTCCGCTTCATTGGGACAGTCCCAAAAAGGGTTGGCCAATCATAATTGGGTATGATGCTTTAAGGCAGAGTATCTAGCAATGAAAAAAAGCAAGAGATGCTGAATCCATAGATGGACCAAAATAATCATGACTGCTACATGTATGAATCTGGCATTCCAAGTCAGGAAAATTTATGTCCAAACCCACAACCTTGAGATGAATGAAATATATTCAGCAGAGCTCCTCATTGTAAGACTCTGCAGGTTAGATTATGAATTTGATTTGTTTAATTATTCCTTTCCATGCATTTGAGGTTTGCCATATTTGTTCTGTTTGCTTGATTTTTGCTATGTGTTTTTAGCTATTTTAGTTGTTTTATTTCTTATTCAAAATAGTTATTTCTTGCTCCCTTCATGTCTAGAAAGTTTAGAATAAGATTTTCTATTTATTCACTTCATGAGTTTTTATGTAAGCAATTAGACTTTAGTATTAATTTCTAATTAAAATGTTTATTAATAGAGTAGCTTACCTTGGGTTTCATAAAGACATGGTAGATTAATTGCAAATGTCTTTAGACAGAAACTCAAGTTTGAATCTTAATTATGGATTCTTTTGGTGAAAACCAAACCCAGAAAGGTCATGAAGCAGCTTACAGAGTGCATTCTTTAAAGAAATAGTCTGAGTGCTTGGAGTTTTTCCTTTTGATTCCAGTGCAGTAACCTGACAAATGAGTTAAATTTCACAGAAAGCTCCGTGTCCTTGGTGGGCACAGCTTGTCTTAGGCTTTCAGTGTGCTGATTGATAGTGGCGGATGCTAATTCCATGGCAAATGATGCTATTATTCAGGGGCTCAAATTGAATTACTTCATCCATTGGATCTGCTTAACATTTTCCCCATGGAGAGTTTAGCAAACAGTGTAATCTCGCCGACTTACTTGCAAGTCGTGTTTGTCATGCTCTGTCTCGCTGTCATTTTGATGGTCGTCTTCGGTCGGGGGCGACTGTCTTTTCATGTGTGCTGGTGTATACTTCCGCATTCAGAAAGTTTTTGGTGTTGTCGCTTGGAACTCCTCAGGTAATACCTCAGATTTACTACAAGGTTAGGCGTTTGGTACATTTTCTACATACGGTAAATTATTTTCTATCTTTGATTTTTTTTTTTTACAAAATCTGGGTGAATTAGATGTTGTTTTCGAGCTGAACATGCATCCTTTTCCTCTTCTGTATTTCTATAGCATCGGTTAAACACAATCATATCTTCTTTGAGAAATGAAAAGGGTTTCCTCCATTGCTTTAGTTCAGGATTTGACATATTTAAACTGCAGCAGCTGTTTATGAGAAACAGTTGCTAAAAAACAGCTAAAAGATACCCACGATCATTTATAGAATAGAATTCAACTTAATTGTCATTCCACTGTCACAAGTACAGAGCAACGAAATTGATTTTGTGCATTTAACCCATCCCCTTGGGAGCAGTAGGCTGCCATTGTACGGCGCCCAGGGAGCAGTGTGGGGTTAAGAGTCTTGCTCAGGGACCCAGATTGGCAGTCTATGGGATTTAACTCAGAACCTCAGAATTCCAAGCTCTATGCCCTGACCACCAGGCTGCAACTCCCCCTAAAATATTAACCGCCCAACGTGGGGCTCGAACCCACGACCCTGAGATTAAGAGTCTCATGCTCTACCGACTGAGCTAGCCGGGCTGTGCTGGTCAAGGTTTGACTTGAGAAGAAGTGCCAACTCATAGATACCTTTAACCAGAACAAACTTTAAATACATTTTTGGGTACTCTCATTAAACTTTAGTCCTGGGCCTAAACTTAGTTGGGACTAATAGAATGTCATTCTTATCCTTCCTTCCTTCCTTCCTTCCTTCCTTCCTTCCTTCCTTCCTTCCTTCCTTCCTTCCTTCCTTCCTTCCTTCCTTCCTTCCTTCCTTCCTTCCTTCCTTCCTTCCTTCCTTCCTTCCTTCCTTCCTTCCTTCCTTCCCATGTTCAAAACTTGTCCACTTTCAATGTGTGCTCAGTGAGTTCTTATAACATTTTATAAAGCGAATATTGAAGGATTTGATACTCTGGATACGAAAAGTTGATGATTTTCAAATTTCGAAAGGAGCTTATAGTTCAAACACCCTTTCAGATGGAATACCAGTTGGATTTTCCATTAATATGCTGGGGAACAGAATATAAAAGGCCTAATATCAGCCTTTATCACAATGACACCTTTCCCTATTATCCTCTTTTTTTCTCTTCAAGATAAAAATCTTCTCTCATCATCACCTTTAAACATCACATCCACCAATAGTTCAAGATGTTGCAGCCATTATCCATAGGATAGCTTATGGAACTAACTGGTCCATCTGCCCAGCGATGTACATTTCAGGAAGAAGGAAAAAATTCAAAGTCAAATCAGATTTTAAATGATCCATCTAACATGCATATATGAAAACACGTTGCACCCACATGCTGTGAAACTGACATGAAAGCTGCCAGACATTCACTAATACATCTTCATTTTACCCTTTGGTCGAACAACGCTAATTATTTTGTCTCAAAACCCATCAGAGTAAGAACAAACTGTTTCTATGGTGACTGTAAAACCTCCTGCACTGACACGAAGCAGGCTGTTGCTATGTGAAGATGAGCACTAAACATATAAACACATTGAAGTACCTATATAAAAGTCTGTTCTTGCCTTATTTTTGTTCAAATAGTAGTAAATACAGAAAGATTATTGAAAAAACTATATTTTTAGGAAAATTACATGTACATTTAAATGTATTACTTTATATCTACATTTATATACGTATATATATATATCTATAAAAACTTGCAGTGAGTATAAATGCTACTATTAGAGGAAAAGTAATTTGGTAAGTGGGACTAACTCTGTGGCGAAAAATGAGTGGAAATGTAATAAAGTGCGGTCAAGTTGCTGCGTGGGCCTGAATTTTAAGTTAAGATATGCATAATTGGTGGAGGTGCTGAAGTACTGAGGGCAGTACTGTTTTCTATTATGCTTTTTAAATTCAGAGACACGAAATCTGGGATTTACTGCAGCTATAAAATAAACAGAGTGTAAAATAGCGCACTAGTAAATTATTGTAAAATCAGCTTAAATTTGGAAACGGATCGTCTAAAGTCTCATATCCCAGATTAGTTTTATAGAGCACAAAATGCTATATTGAATATAAAATGATTAAAATCTCCATCTGAGGCATAACTAACAAAACATGCTTTTTTTTGTTTGTTTGTTTTACAGTTAACAGATGCCCGAGTCTAAACAATAATGGCCCAGATTCAAACCAGAGAAATGTGTGGATGTTAGCTGCTCGGGCATGGAGAGCATAAAAGATAAGTCATTTAGTAAATGTGTTTGATGGAAATTAAGTGGAGCTACATATCTGGGTGACAAGCAAAGGCCCACAGAGATGCTGTTGCATTCAGGGGACCAATTCCGCTGTCTCCATGCAGTTAAGGCCCATTACTGAGTGAAGCCAATTTTCCACAAGAGCTTTGACATTGAGATCACAGTGTGAACTCCGATACAATCCAGAGACCCAGAAATGGAGAGGTGCAACTTTAAACGCCACGGATCACGGAGTGCCTGCGTAGCCCCTGGCAGCGGCTGTGCACCCCTTGAGAGGCTAAGTGAAAGTGTGAAGATGTGGTCTGCATGGCAGGCTTACTAGTGTTCAATCCCGACAGACTGAGATGCACCCGGATGGAGCTTGACTTTAATCATCTGCATCATATATGAAATGCAAAGATTATACGTTATAGTATTATGTGACACCAAATATATGGAACTGGTTATAAAATGTAGATGAGGTTTTGATGTTTACTGAACTGGATTATCCATCAGAAAATATGATTTAAAAAATGTGTATCATCCTCTATGCTGGTGGTAAACTTACTGCTTGATTAGTGGTTCTCAAATGTACAAATATACATTTGTACATTGTATAAATGTACTTACTAGCTTTAGTGGCGTTTACTATGAAATGTGGATTTCATGCTGATATCTGCATGGCTTCAACATTCAGACCCAATATGTTATTTTAAAATTAGAGGTAATGTAAATTAGATGCATCCTAACCCATGTTTGAAGCATGGCAGACGCTGTACTATGATAGGAATCTTAGCAGGTGTTACAGCAGTAGCTGTTCCATATTTCCCCATTTCCTTGGCTGGTCCCCTTTAAATATCGATCATTGTACTGAAACATTCTTTCTCTCATGATTTGTGGACATTAAGATCTAAAGGGAAGCATCCTGTCCTGGTCAGACCCTGTAATTCAGAGAAAGGGTGGAGTCAAAGTAAAATATGCACGCCCAGGAGAAGGAGAGGGTCACTTCCATAACTGGAAGTTGGAGGAGATTTTGCTGGTAGTTGCAGGGCGGGCTGCCATTTGGCTGGTATTTGACTGAAATGGGCTATATTTAATGGCTGTTAATGTAAATCGGACCTCTGATAAATGAATAACTCTACCCATGGTTGTGACAACATGCCCCATAAAATCGATTGACTTCAGTAAAATTAAAGTTTCTCGATCCATTTATTCTGTTCTGAATTTCCACATCTCTATTATTTATTAGTTGTCAAATTAAATCAGATTTCTCTTAATGGAAAAGCTAGAAGCCCTAAGTTTTGGGCAACATGGCTAGTATTATTAATGTGAAGGTATCAGAATTAAACAAATTCAAGCATTTCTCTTTTGATGCCATTCTTGTTTTAACCACAAACCTGGACATTTAATCCCATCTGTCCTTTTAAAAAAATCCTGTTTTAACAGGAGACACCTCCCAGATATATAGGAATTCAATATTTCATGTTTTCTTTAATTATATATTCATCTACTCAATCTTCAAATGAAATAAAGTAAACTTTATGAATATGAAGCTTTAATAACTTATTAGTTAAAATGCTGAATGAGGATTTAGTTGAGTTCCTGGTTTTTTTCACTATCTGTTGCTTTCCAATCCGTTTATGGGATTAGATTATTCACAATCTGTAATTTATATGCAATTTACATGACTTTTTGAAAACTGGCAGCTGTCTCTAAAAACATGAAGCAAACTGGTATTAACCTTCCCAGTAGAAAAATAAAAATCATAAAGGTCCAGTTTAGTAGGGGTCAGTAAAAAAACCCAAAACCCATAAAAACCTGAGTGTGCAAAATTAACTGTCAAGTGTTTGCATGTATAAAGTGTAAATAAATATATAGTATGTACGTAACTCAACTGGAAGTTTTTTTTTCCCCTTAATCAGGGAATCCTAGATCTTTATTGTTGCAGGGAGAGTCCTCTTAGCCTCCAGTAGGTCTGCAGTATCTGTGATTAATGAGGAGATACAGTATGTTTGAATCACCTCTCAGAAAATCAGTAGTCCTCCATTTAAATAATCTAGGAAAGACAGCACTGCTATCTAGAAGGAGACTACTGAAGACTTGTTTTCTTTCCTTTCTCCTTTAAAGTCTGAGGTTGAATCAGATCAGTGGGAGGATCCATAAAATCCTCTGAAAAATCCCCCTAAATTAGGCCATAACACTGTATATCTGCTCTGTATTTTAACTTAATTCATAAAAAAATAAAGCTTTAATCGACCCTCCTTTCATCAGGAAATCATGATCCTTTCCCTCAGAAATCCTTCCAAGGAATTCCAGCTTCCAGGTGATGTGGCAGCATGTTGTTGCCATCTGGTGTCTCATCAGCTGTCTGAAGAACCTGATTTTCAGAAGAGCAGCACAAATTGTTAAAATTTTAGACATCTGGTGCTTTCATTCTCAGTTAGAGTTCACTAATTAGCTGCTATGTTTGTGGCGTTTTGAAGCACAAGACAGAAAGTGGCTGACGTACCGTAGATCTCCAACACCCACCTCCAGTCCATCGCATTCAAACAATCAGTTTGTGAGCAAAATGTCTAACACTATAAACAACCGAAGAGAATCTTTGAAGCAGAATGGCAATAATTTCTGTAAGGACTCGTTTGTACTTCATTCTGTGTGGATTGAAAAAATGAATCCAGAGAAACAGTTGGTGGCTTAAATGTTTTCTGCTTTTTTTCGCCTAGTAATTCAAGTTATGGATTTCCGTTAAGTATCATGTTGAGTACACAGCGCTGATGCAGTGAATGGGTCTGATCCATTTGAAGAAAAATGTTTATAACTGCGATTTCCAACCAGTTAATTTCAGAGGTGGAAATATTTTTTTTTTTGATAGGCTGACAGTTGTTACTTTTCTTCTCTTTATATTTTCTTCTGAAAATCTATTTCAAAGACTGTCCCTGTCTTTTTGTTTGCTTTATTTAATCTTTCTTGAATTTCCTGCACTTTCTCTTTTATCAAATCCCTTTTTTACTGTCAAGTGGGGTCTAAGCTTTCCAATGAGCAAAATAAAAAAAAAAAGAGGTGAAGAAGATGTGGCAATTTAAATGTTTGCACTCTCCAAAATACTTTAAGGAAAAAAGTGGCTTTGAATGTTTCTTAGATTCACTCTGGAGCCAGCTAGGTGGTAGCAAAAGTTGCAGATTTCAACACATTTGCATACTATCCCTGGCCCAGTAGTGCCTCACTCCAAGTCTACATACTACACTATTTTCTCTGTAAAGGTAATTTAAATAATTTAATTTCTTCATTGCACAGACAAACATCTTTCTGATGTCCAAATGAATCACAAGACCAACTTTCACAGTAACACACATAAAATGACATTTATAAAACCGGTAAATGTCAATTGTTACAGTTTTTCTTTTTTTTTTTTTTTATTTCTGTATGCTTTTAATGTCTAGGAGTTGCATCATGATGGTTATTTGGTCCAAAAAAATAACACGTCGGTAAGAGTACTAAATGTTGTTCAGCAGTCCATCATATAATAGGATGGACAATATGCTGAAAGACAGCAATTTGTATAGGAGTTAATCAACGAAAGAGATTCAGCGCAGTCACTGGATCTATACCTGTCCATTATTATGTATAAAGGGCTTTACTCTAACAGCATCTATACGTTAAGTCCTAGTTCTATATTACATGCCGTAATATTTTTATTCATTGTATTTGTTAAAGATAGGCTCTGTGTATGCAGCTTAAAGCTCTATTTCCCCGGTTCTTTTTCCTGAAAAGAGTTCCCTCGGGACAAACTCTCTAAATAACACTTCATAACTTATATGGATTGAATAACCCAGAGACATGACAACAGATTTTGATCAAAATTGTAATCAGAGAAGTTGCTTAGATTTTACAGAAGGCAGCTAGCTGCTCACCTCTGGGCTCACCTCTCAGGAAGTGGCCACGATTAAGTATTAAAAAGGCATTTTGTGCATCTCCAGTCTGCCACATCATCACATTTTACATCGTACACGTTACCAGATGAGTAGACATCCATGGCTCCAGCCTTATCAAAATGTTACACTTTGTAACATTTTGACTCAGGTCTTCTGGCTCTAGCCTGCTCTGCATACCTAGAACCAGAACTAAACGTGGAGAAGCAGCATTTAGTTCCTATGCTCCACTTATCCGGAACATACTTCCAGAAAACTGTAAAAGTGCGGAAAGCCTGAGTTCCTTTAAATCAAGACTAAAAACACATTTGTTTAGGATTGCCTTAGACTGTTCTAGTTAAACTGTTCAACTGAAACATCATTAGGTCAATTTTTTTTTTCTTTAGTCTAACTGTTTTTATTGTTCTTTTTTCTGCATTTTTTATTTTATTTAATTTTTTCCTACTTGCTTTGATTCTGTTTTATTTTCCTATATTTTAATGATGTAAAGCACTTTGCATTGTCTTTGTACTGAATTGTGCTATACAAATAAATTTGCTTTGTTCTTAGCTGAGGACACTGCTCTAATTCCATTCCCAAATATTTGCAGTATACAGAATGAAGATTAGAACTGTAGATCCGGACAGAGAAAATGTTTTAATTAGATAAATTATCGCGGAAAACATCAGTTCTGATAGCAACAGGCAGCTAATATTAAGGTGTAATAAACTCACACATCATCAATCATTATTATACTAACAATTTGATTTCAGTTATGTTAATTTCCTAATTTTCCTCTGAATATAAAAAACTATTATTTTGTATGGGAGTATATGCAATATTGTTGCTGCTGAAATATTTTTTTTCGTGAATACCCTGTCTCCCAATAGGAAAGGGGGGGCAGATGTACACAGGGGTATAAAAATGGAAAGCTAAAGGATGAGCATTGAACAGGACATTTATTAGCCGCAAAACTTAGTGCAATCAAAGAATTACAGATGTGTGCAATTGAGCAGGATCAAAAAAAGGTGCAAAACAAGGGTTTATATTTCCTTATAAAACACATGAAAAGACTTTTCACATGAATAAAAGACGAAAACTGCAGTCTAAACGATTTAGGTTGTTTGGAACAGCATTTGTTCTAAAATCTAACCTCCGCTGGGAGGAAGGATCTACAATCATACTCCTTTGTGCACCTAAAGGGCAGATTAGACTTCTGCAACTACCCACATCAAATGTCGCTTGAGTCCAGTCACGAACCAGTTTAGCTGGTATGCTTCTGCACCGTCAGCCTGAAATTTCTAGGGACGCATAGCAGTTTCCCACCAAAGCGCAACTCGGAATTTCGGCGGCGCAGGTGTGAGTGTTTATCTTCCAAAAAAACAAGGGCGCGTCTGCAAGATATCACGATCACAGAGATGGATCTAGAGTTGCTAGAGATCAAAGAGGAACAGGTTCTGTTAATGGAGTTGGCAAAAAGACCGACTAACCTGTCGTCATAGTTGTCCATTCTAGTTGTTTCTTGATTATAAAAATGGCGTGCCACGGTGCCGAATGGAGAAAGTCGACCACACAGACACCCGGAAAGGCATACCAAGGACCAATCACAGCTGCTTTTTGTCTGCGCACTTCCACTTGAGGTCTGCAATTGTCCGATGCGTAGTCAGGATTTTTTTGAGGTGCGTGAAGACGGATGCAGAACCTCTGCGTGGTCGCGCAAAGAGACAGACGGTTGCAGAGGCTATGCGTCAGAAGCATAAATTGGCCTTTAGGGTGCAAAAGTTTGTTACTGAGGCAGCTCTTCATTGGCTTCATGCATTGTCCAACAGTGATGTTAATTTTGCTAGAGTCCTTTTATATCCCTCCACCTTTGCACTCTTCTTGAGTATTATGTGAATATTTTGGGGATTTATTGTCAAACTGACTATTCTACCCATTCAAGCCCTCCCAGTACTTAGTAAACCTCCTGCTTTGTCCACGAAAAATGGCATTATAGTTTGTTACTTGCTTTGCTTTATTGCATGTTAAGTTGGATTTTTAATGTGGTTTTCCTTTTTAAATAAATACAGAATGTTTGCCAGACTGTTGTTTTGGTGGCAATTTGTAAATGAAAAGCATTTTTTTGTGGTTTTCCCCTAATCCGCCTCCCATTTTCAAACCTCTTCTGCAGAGACGCACTTTTTACACCAGGAGCTGAAAGCTGAATGCTTTTTCTCCTTCTTTTGCTGTCTTAATGGATTTTTAATGGGACTTTGAGAGGCTCCAAGACAGGTTGTACTGGTCTTGCTTGACTCGTGCCGAACAGATGGGATTCCAGCAATGTGAAATAAAAGAGTTTATTGATCCAGCAGCTTAATTAAACAGGACTGAGTCTGAGTACTTGGACTACACAGTGAGTGAACTTCACAGCATCTGGTATGAACTCTCCCCGACAGCCAGACGACTGGTGACAGCCACATCACAAATCTTTGTATACATGCACACAAGTCTGCACAAATACTTCAAACATGTCCTTAGCTGGAGGCTCAGGAAAGCTGCTAAACGGGGAGAAGGGAGGTATAGGCGGAGAGCAACAACAGCTTTTCAGCATCCCAAAGGAGTGCTGTGTTTTCCTCTGCAGAAGCTCTCTCCTTGGAAGCTTGCTGCATTTTGTTTTCACCTCTGAGCTTTTCTCCATGTGCCTTTTCATTCACCTCCTTTGCTTTGTAGCCTTCCGGACATAAGCACTGAAATAAGTATTTCCCATTAAATAAACAATCGGTTTTAGCCATTTTTAGCAAGGAAACATGGCCGGCTCGATCCTGAGTGAGGCCAGTATCAAACCTGGACCAGACTCTGCAGGCTGTCGCCCAGAGACTGATGAGGGCTGGCAGGCAAGCATTTAGGGAGGAGCCCGTCTGTTCCACGATGTGGCAGAGCCAGCCACCATCCATCTCCATTATACACATCCACATGCCACTGGGCAGGGGACAACTCCTCTGAGAGTGACCGCGGGAGGGGAGGAGGGACTGTCAGAGTCCTGTTATACTGTTGTTCCCTGCCTGAGCTCCTCCTCAGTTTATACATGTCACACTGATGTAAATCACTGACAGAGGAAGAGACAGGAGGGGGCATGATTTGGATGCATGCTCCATGGCAGCTCAGCTCACTGTCACTTTTCTATATCACTGTTTAGTATCTACGTTTTCATCAAGTCTAAAGAAGACATATTTTATTTAATGTTTATCCGTCGCCTTCCTTCTGGGTTAGCGTGACTCCATCTGCCTCTGGAGGGTAGAAGTCATGAAAAATGAGCCACATAATCTCCGAACAACTAAATTACCTCTTATAGAAAATGCAATGACCAATTCTTGTTTTTTTATTTTTCCTTATCTAAAGAGAAAGTTCTTTGTTTAATTTTTTTTTCATTCCACACTGCAAAAACAGTATAGAAATAAGTCAACATCTCTTAAATTAAGTGTATTTACCCTTCATTTGAGTAGATAAATACGATGATTTGCCAGTGGAGTGAGTATTTCTACTCTTAAAATAAGATAATTAGATAATATTTACTTGAAATGAGACATTGCAATAGTTTTTTTCTTATTTTAAATGTAAATTGTCTCGTTCCAATGGCAAAGTTTTACACTTACCTCCTCAATTCAAGCAAAAATTCAATTATTTTAAGAAAAAATGACTATGAGATTTAATTTTTTAAATCTCATAAATGACCTATTTAAGGTTTCACTATAACACTTGTTCCTATAATTTCCAAAAAACAAACTCCAATCTCAGTAAAATCATAAAAATATCACGTGTAAAGAGCATTTATTTTCATTTTTACTGGTTAAAAGAAATCAGTATTGTTAAAAGCATCACAAAGAGGGTTACTTATTCATTTAATTTATATCAGGCCCCTTTGCAATTGCACTAACTCTGTACTCCAGTATCTTAGTAAGGTTAGACTGCTGACCTAACTAGACCTCTCCATTAGATTAATTCAACTTTCATCAGAGCTGGACCTCCTGGTCTGCTTTTATCATTATTCTGCTGCCAAGAGAAAGAGCAGTTAAGACCAAGGACCCAAACTGCTCTGTTTTGTCTCTGTGAACTCCTGGATGAGTTAGTAATGCACTCTTGGAGTAATTTTGAAATGTCAGCCCTTCCTGGCATGGTTCTGCTCCATGTTTTCTGCACCAGTGGCTGCTGTCTGTCACTGCGGTTCGAGGAACCCCAAAAACCTTAAAAATATCATTATTTATAGATGCGTATCTCACTTGTACTTAAGTTTTCTTAAGAAAACCTTTTGAGATAATTACATGCTGAGTTTTACCTAAAATGTGGTTCATTACTGTTAATTTATGATTCAACAAACAGAGATATCGCTTTAAAAATCAGTAAATGGAACAAATCATTATAAAAAAACAGTTTCTTTTTTTAGGTGATTTTTGTTCCATGCTAATAATGTTTGATTATCTGAGGCATTTGGACATGAGTAAAAAATGAAAACCTATTCACAGTACTAAGTAACCCAAACCGTAAACTTCTTGCATTCTTGAAGTCATTTTTTTGCATAGTTTCTGTTTACACACAAAACAACAATCTGTCACAGTCTTGGTTCTGTTAAGTTTTCTTTTGAGTATTCAGTTTTACTTTGGTCCATGTTTTCTAGTTTAATTGGTTTCATTCCTATTTTTTGTGTGTTTTCTGGACATATTTGAGTTCTTAGGTTTTCTTGGGCCTTTTCCAAATCTGCTCGTTAGTCCTGTCTTTGTTCAGTCAGCCATAAATACTATCCCTTTGCAGTTCCTCAGTGCTGGTTCCTCGTCTTTCTTGGTCTTTCCCTGATGTCTCCATGGTTCTGGTTTGTTTTCCATTTTTAAGTTGGATTTTTGGATTCATGCCTCTGTTACCGGTGAAAACTCAATTAAAACTGCAAGAACTCACCTCTGCCTTCCTTCCTCTCCATTTGGGTCCCCAAACCTCAACCAAACCCTGATACAATCAGAAACTTCGAACAATGCTTTAAAAGCAGGAAAAATTGGTTAATTAAAAAAAATAAATGAATAAATAACTCGCTGAGTTCCTTTGAGATGATAAAACCCAAATCTATTCTAACATACCTGAACACTTTTGATCATCTTAAAGGGAATGTTGACATATTTGCATTACTCTACTCCAGAAGTAGGCAGTTAGAGCCATAATGAGCAGCGGCTGAACAGCTGTAATCCACTAATACAGGCCAATCTTGTGCATTAAAGTAAAAGTGTTTTTATCCCCCCGCTAACAGGCTCAGGTTTTTATTATTAGCGTCGTGTCTAACATCATTTTGGTCGTGCCGTAGGGGAGAGTCGGGCTCCCAGATCTTGTGGGAGGCAAGTCATTGCAGGAAGATAACGGTGTGAAAGTGACTGAGAGAAGAAGCAGCCATCTGGAGAAAGAGTGAAATAACATTACACACACCTGAGGTACATTAAGTGTGGCTTTCTAAAAACGGGGCAATGTTTTTGTTCTTTTAAAGTGGAGCATAAAATGCTGAGCTAGGCGTTGTGGAGCTTTTATAGATTTCATTAGGGGGACTTGGACACCATAAAGTCGTGTTACAGATAGATGTGAGGTCTCTTTTTTTAGATAATTGCTCCTTACAGCTGGTCCATTTATAGAGAAACCTGCTTTAGACTGGTTGTCGCGGCAGAGCGGTTCTAGGTTGACAAGAATCATGATCACTTCCTTTGTAAACGGTGAATAAGAACCTACAGAGACCTGGACAAGAAGGATTTTTCTCTGTTAAAGAGAAGAAAAGAAAAAAATATATATATTTTTCATCACTAGTACAGCCCAGAAATTATCATAAAAGTTCAACAATGTAAGGGATTTAGCTCAGCCACCAGTGGGTTTTTATGCACTCACTTGCATCTTTATTGTCTTGTGTATTTAAGTAATTTATCATAATCTTCCTTTTGCTCTTCTTTGTATACTTATTTGTTTTGTCCCTTACTTTGTTGTGTACATTCTTTATTTATTTAAATACTTCATTTTGTCCACCATTTCTTCCTTTCTCCTTCTTTCTTTGTCTTGTCCTTCCTTCCTTTTCTTCTGTCCTTTATTCCTTTCTCACTTATTTTCCTTTATTTTTGCATCCATGTTCCCTCCCATCCCTCCTTTGTTGTCCATTTTCATCCTCTCTGTTCTGTCTTTCTCCATTTTCCCTTCTCTTCAGTTTTTCCATAGGTCCTCCTACCTTCCTTCCTGGTGTCATTCTGGTTTGTCTTGCATTCAATAATCTACCCATTACTTGATACTTTGGTAGATTTGCACTGGTCTCCAAAACACCAGAAAATAAATGTAGGAGTTAAGCGTGCAAGCTTTGTTTACACTACTAAATATTTTTTTTGGCAGACGTGTATCCAACTGATGCTAAATTATATGTTAGATATGGATTTTGGACAAAACAATGGACTTGGAACAAGCACAGGTTGCATCGGTTACAGCTTGTGCACCAAAATCTGGTACCAGCAGTGTAGTGATCTCAGAATATTGGACCCAGAATTCGAGGCGAGACAGGCAGTGGGAAAGTTCAAAGCGTTTATTTAACACAAACAGGTGCGCGGGGCTGCTCGTCTGCTGCCGGGCGGATCTCTGCAGGGATAGGAGAATACAGGTCAGTGACTGGATGAGGAGCTAAATACGACTTGGAGCTAGTTACTGACCTGATTCAAAGTTCAGTCCGTTCGCGGAGGTTTGACCGCAGATGCGATGGGCGACGCCCCCGGACTTCCTAGAGAGCGAGCAGCCAACGCCGAGCAGCAACAGAGTCCAGAAGAGAAATCCAAGGCCGAAGTCAGGAGACAGTTCCAGGTTCAGAAGCCGGTAGAATCCAGGATCAGATGCAACAAACAGAGCAGACAGGGGGAAGGCAAAACTCGAGATCCACAGGACAGAAAACTGGTCATAATCAGGGAAGCTGACAGACTGAAGAAAGCTAGGAAACGTCTCACCAAAACTCACGAATAACCTGCCGCTGATGGTAGGCAAACGCACAACTTAAATAGTAGAGGAACCAGGTGAAAATGATCGCCGATAATCAGCCGCAGAACCAATTAGACAGGGGAGCCATGAACAAAGTAAAAAAACAAACCATCAGCGCCAAGATCATGACAAGCAGCCATAATAAATTATTTACTACCAACCTTAGTGACTTAGTTTTAAACCATAGCTGCATTTGAATACATCTTGCCTACCTTTAACTTAGAAAACTGTGCTACATCAGAGGTTACACAATTAATTTTTCAAGCTTAGATTCACAAGAGTTGCTTTTTGAACTTGTGAAGTGCCAGCTCTAGAGCTCCGAGTTACATTCTTAATACAATTTGAAAACCTCTTTTCTTTCTTAAGAGGAATGTCAAAACTTCTCTGCATAAAGAAATTAACATGAGAAAAACAAACTTCAAATCTGGGATAAGAGAACGGAGAAAAACTCAGATTCAGAGGAGGAATGTCAAGATTTAGTATCAGAAAAAGCAAGCAGGTTGAGCTTTTAAGGTCAAGTTTATTTTGCAAAAGCAATGCTAGATATTAATTAAATAATATATATAATATACCTTTAAAAAGATTAATCATGGCTAAACTTTCCAACTCTTCCTTCTTCCTCTCCTCTCTCCTGCTCTCTGTGTCAGATGTTTAGTTATTCCTCTGTCTCCTTTACTGATAATGGGATGTGTAATAAGTGGAGTCAGAGCCAGCCGGTCAGAGGTACAGTGAGATACTGAGGGAGAATTCAGGACAGTTGGGTCCAAGTTCCTGGTATGTTACACAAACAGTACGAGATCTGGCAGGACTCAGAAGACAAGTCAGGTAAACAGATCAGAAGGAAACAGGCAGGGTAAGAGGTTTAGAGGAAGAACAGGTCAGAATCAGGTAATTAGAATACAGGAACGCAAAAAAAATAAAAGTGATAGTAACAATCTGGTACTGATGACTAGTCTGAAGGCTGGTTAAATAGAGACTAAAGCAGGTGGATCAGATGAGTGAGTAATTTGAACGGGGCGGAGCCAAGCTGGTGTGTGAAATGAGTGATCCTACCAGGCATCAGTGGCGAGATCATGATAAATAAACTGTGTTTATTTGAAATTGATCTCAAGGAGTAACTGGAAACTGCCGTTGCTGACTAATCCATGTTAAATTACAGTTCCATAGTTACTATATGTTCTGAATCCTATTTTCCGGGTCACTAAAATAATATTGTTTCAGTTCCTTCTGCCAGTGTTGCCATCTCTCCTTATTGCTGTTGCTTCTTGAACAGTTTACCAAGCTGTAAAATAGTCTATTCCCCAGACATGAGTAAAGAAGGGATGATGCTAAAAGTGGAGGCTTGCCAGCTGGTGTGTAATCACTGTTTTAACCTTCTTCTCTGTCATTAATCATAGTCAACACTTTTCAGCGGGGTATGTGATCCTCCAGACTCGTTATGGCAAGTCTTGGGTATACGTATGAATGGACAAGCAGGAGGCCTGACACAAAGTGGCTAATCAGGAAGCCTACCGTGACAAATGCTGTGGAACTGGATAAAGAGCATTTATTTAAACGAATAGCAATATAAAAAGTCTATTATTAACAGTGTTTGAAGGGCCAAGCCTGGCCAGGGGCTGAACTTTCACAAACCATTTAAAAATTGACTGTGAATAATGCTGAAGAACACCTCACTTTCTGACTATTAATTCTCATACCTTGTAATTGTCTTGTTGCTGCAGCTTGGAAAAAGAAGAAGGGGGCATTTTTGAACCTGCTTTTGGTAAATTACACATGTTTTTTGAAGTGAGAGTTGCTGCATTTCAGAATGGAATCTTATCTTGAATTAGAACATAAAGTAATTTAGCTTAGAATAACTAAATCTATGCAGTCTTGGTGCATTGGTGTTTTAGGAAAGAAGTATAGAACCATGTTTTAACCCACTTAAAACAACAGTTTTTAAAATGCATACTTTTGTTTCCTTTGAAGAAAGTCTGAGTACTGAGATAAACCTTAGACATACATTGGGAGAGCACTCAAACCTAGGCAGATTAGTTTTTAACTAAAGATTACCCAAGTGTCCATAGCTAACCAGCATGCTACAGAATTAACCTGCATAAAAATGTAGTAATAACTTTTTTCTGTCTCCCTATTGTTCTTATGCATCTCGCTGTGTCTACAAGACATGTGTAATGTAGGTCTAAATCAGGATATAATGCCCGATTTGTGGAACATCCGGTGCTGTAAAGTCTTTAGATCTGTTTAATCATACTACTGTCAGGACTCATGTCTGTCTGTTTGTGTTTTTTGAGTTTGTCTCCCTTCCTCCACCAGGAGGCGCCTGGTTCTGGTCTGCCTCGTCACACACCTGCTGATGGTTACTTCGTTAACGGAGTGTTCTTAAGCTGCTGACTGCCACTACTTCGATGCCAGAGTGTTTGCAAGTTTTGGGTACTCTAGCCAAGCTGAGTTTAGTTGAGACAAACTGAGTTCTTGTCAACCCGAGTTTTAACATTGTTTGTCTTTTGCCTGTCGGCAGGAAGTCATCCTGCTAACTGGATTTTTCGGACCTTCTATCCCTGGAAGGATCAACTGAGCTACAAACTGAGCTGGGGTTCAAACAGGAGGTTTGGATCCACTTTTCCCAATAGATCGTTTGAGCTTTGCACTGAGAAAGGGATTAATCTCCACTACGACCCGTTCAGTACCGCAGGAAATCTGAGTGGCAGTCAGATTCTTCGTTCCCCTATTAACAACCGCATTCTGGCTAAACCCTGTTCTGCCCTCCACCGAATCAGACAAACACTGGAACTACAGCATACAGACTGGAGTCAAGGATTCAACAACTTCTCTGGAAATGTGAGTCAGCAACCAATTCCTCTTCTCCAAGTTCACGAGTCAAATTTCCCACTGAGCCTGAACTAACCGCTGTGTCTTCCCCTCACTTTTCAGTTCCGGTTGAGCAGAGCAACACTTTACTCCGAATTATCTCTTCAATAAAACCTGTAAAACCTTGTCCATGTACTCCCTGTTTGGTCTTCTGCATTTGGGTCTGAACTTTAGTAAAATTATGACAAATACACTTATATTTTTTATTCTATACTTTATTTATTTTTTATATTAAGTAGAAAAATATGGTATTTAGAATATTCTGCCACATCAGAGATGCTATGTTCCCCTTTCAATGATTACACTGTCACACATTGCTTTATTCAAATATTAAGCCCTAATGGATCATCTTGGGATGGAGATTTGACAGGAGCCTCAGTCCCACTAGGTTTTGAAATAAGAGGTTTTTCATCAGCGCAGACCAAGCGTCTGCATAGTGCAGCATGAGATTAACAGTTATTGAGCAATTACTGTGATATCCATCTTTTCATTAATTCTTTATCATATTATTAAACGCCAAATAAGTATTAATATTTGCATTTTGTACATGTTTGATTACATTTGGAACCAAAGTAAAAAATGCAAATAGACGTGATGGGATCAAGACACCCATGCCAGGGTTTGCTTCTATGCAAACTGAACATTATGATGAATGCCAAATATGAGATATAGTGAAAATTTAATCTTAATGGTCCTTATGGTTTCCAGTTGAGATCCCATTGGAGATGTTTTCCATACAACACAATGGAGGCGGTTCCTCTATCATTGGGGTGCTTTTCGCTTCAACAGAACAATGGAGCCTCAGGTCGTGCAGGAGCTTTATTCAGCTACTGGCAAGGGGCAGATTTTGCAATTGGGCATTTCAAAAGGACATCACAGCCGTTCTCAACCTATTTCTTAAAACTGACCTCTTTGCTTAGAGTAAACACTTGCTGCTGAATAAGTTGTCATAACTGACAGGACATGTTATATTTTTGGATTAATGTATATAGATATAGTATTTCTGAGGTAGATTAAAAAGTGGGTGTTGAAAACCTCACAAGATTTGAGGCTTTTGTTGCTTTAGAAAGAAAAAGTTTTATCTTCCTCTTGAGATGCAAGGGTGCATTTCTGAAAATGCAGATTGTCATCTTAAATATTCCATCATTCAAGAATAATAATTTTATACACTATATTGCCAAAAGTATTTGCTCACCTGCCTTGACTCACATATGAGCTTAAGTGACATCCCGTTCCTAATCCATAGGGTTCAATATGACGTCGGTCCACCCTTTGCAGCTAGAACAGCTTCAACTCTTCTGGGAAGGCTGTCCACAAGGTTTAGGAGTGTGTTTATGGGAATTTTTGACCATTCTTCCAGAAGCGCATTTGTGAGGTCGCACACTGATGTTGGACGAGAAGGCCTGGCTCTCAGTCTCCGCTCTAATTCATCCCAAAGGTGTTCTATCGGGTTGAGGTCAGGACTCTGTGCAGGCCAGTCAAGTTCATCCACACCAGACTCTGTCATCCATGTCTTTATGGACCTTGCTTTGTGCACTGGTGCACAGTCATGTTGGAAGAGGAAGGGGCCAGCTCCAAACTGTTCCCACAAAGTTGGGAGCATGGAATTGTCCAAAATGTCTTGGTATGCTGAAGCATTCAGAGTTCCTTTCACTGGAACTAAGGGGCCAAGCCCAGCTCCTGAAAAACAACCCCACACCATAATCCCCCCTCCACCAAACTTTACACTTGGCACAATGCAGTCAGACAAGTACCGTTCTCCTGGCAACCGCCAAACCCAGACCCGTCCATCAGATTGCCAGATGGAGAAGCGCGATTCGTCACTCCAGAGAACGCGTCTCCACTGCTCTAGAGTCCAGTGGCGGCGTGCTTTACACCACCGCATCCGACGCTTTGCATTGCACTTGGTGATGTATGGCTTGGATGCAGCTGCTCGACCATGGAAACCCATTCCATGAAGCTCTCTGCGCACTGTTCTTGAGCTAATCTGAAGGCCACATGAAGTTTGGAGGTCTGTAGTGATTGACTCTGCAGAAAGTTGGCGACCTCTTCGCACTATGCGCGTCAGCATCCGCTGACCCCGCTCCGTCAGTTTACGTGGCCTACCACTTCGTGGCTGAGTTGCTGTCGTTCCCAAACACTTCCATTTTCTTATAATACAGCTGACAGTTGACTGTGGAATATTTAGGAGCGAGGAAATTTCACGACTGGATTTGTTGCACAGGTGGCATCCTATCACAGTTCCACGCTGGAATTCACTGAGCTCCTGAGAGCGACCCATTCTTTCACAAATGTTTGTAAAAACAGTCTGCATGCCTAGGTGCTTGAATTTATACACCTGTGGCCATGGAAGTGATTGGAACACCTGATTCCAATAATTTGGATGGGTGAGCAAATACTTTTGGCAATATAGTGTATATTTGCTCCTGTACAGCATAGAGCATATTCCTTGCTGAAATCTTTTTTTTTTATTTCCATTGCATTGCCTGGCAGAATTGAAGCCAGAAATGTATCAGCCGCTTTAAATCTGAAGGATAGGGTTAGAGAACCTTTGACCTAAGAAAAACTCTGCATTCATGCAGATAGCCTGCTTTCCCCAGGGTTATCCTTTTTGATTTATTTTTATTAAGCCAAGATCTTCAGTTGTACAATTTATTCCTCATAATGGGAACGTGATGAGTTTCAGCCTCGCAACATCAAACAAACACCCAAGCTCCTTCTTGAGGCGCAGCTGAGAGTAAAACTAACAGCAATCAGTTGTTGTCTGCAGCAGCCAACAGTCCCACCACCAGCTGTACAGCATGAAGTGCATTAGTAAGATAACACCTCTATTACTTTTAACAATACTGCTGTTCCTTGGTGGCATCCCGCTTCTGGTTGTTAGTCACAGCCATCAACTTGAGGGAAGCGCAACTTCAAAAGGCGCTCAGATCTGAGCCGAGCAGTCAGCCATTAGAGAGGAAACAACATATTAGCCTTGCTGCGTTTGATGACTCCGTCTTCCAACCCGGAATGACAGTGTGAAATTATCACAAACTGACTCATGAACAGACCCCGAAAGTTCAATCTCAGGACTTTCACTAAATATTGTTGCATCTGTTTATGGAAATGGTTTGCTTTTAGAGCTCCTTCTTCTCCTTCAAAGCTTCCAAATGGTTTAAAAACACCCCGTTTCATTTTTGCTACTGATAATCACATGGACATCCCTACTGTTAACACATTATAAATTGCCTGTATTAAATTGCAAATCTCTCCATGTATGTCAATTACAAAAAACAAGCCATTAGCCATCACAACAGATTACCTTTAAAAAAAAAAAAAGAAATATTAATTACACAGCTTTTAATGCTGCAGAAAGCTTCCTCTGGGGAACCATGGGATTAATTTTGTTCTAAGATTTGAATCAAGCACAGATTTTAATATGCATCACATTTAGCACAGCTTAGCCACATATTGCATGTGATAAATGAGTGTTTTATGATAGGAAAGCAGCTTTTATAAATATGTTCAATTCACAGAGGATAACGTGTGATGTTCAAAGCAAGACTGTAAAAAATGTTAAGTCTTCCCATTCTTAGTTTTTAGCTATGAAAATAATACATTTTTCTGAGTTATTCTAAATTTTGTTTAAGTTTCACTGGGTTTGTATTTAATGCCTTTTATTATCACCAAACCTTGAAGATCATTGACTTATGCAATCTTTAACTTTGTTTTATCTCTTGTAGAATATTATTAATAGAGAGAATCACTAGATCCTGGTTAGACAGCCTGGGATTAATATATTGTGGAAAAACTCTTTAAAGAAAACGAGAGGAAACCAGATTTGTCCGATGCAAGGCAAGTGGCTAATTGTGTCCCGTTGAATGGTTGCAGTAATAAAACGCTAAACTGTAATTTTATAATTATTCAAATTCAGACCCCAGTTCTGATGGCTCATCCAAATAGAGAATTTGTATTTTGATTTGGGCAGAAATATAAAAGAAAAACTGTAATATTTTTACGATGGATGACGACTTGGTATTTGGCCTTTCAGCAGCTACACCTTCTCTTTAATCACAAACGATACTATTAAGTCGGAAACTCCAGTCTGCTTTTTAGTTAATCAAATAAAATTTGTTAAATCTGAAAGTATATTTAAAGAGAGAGTAACCCATTTTGTGGTTTTACTGTCAAGAGTGGTCGCTTAAAAAAAGAAGTCTTTTATTATTTTAATAAGCCCCCAGATTCAGACTCAGCTTTCAGATTTCTCTTAACCAACACTTTCTCTTGACCAATAAAAATGTTTTAGGAAACGACCAGCTGACCAATAGAAATGGTGCTTTGCTCTGCTCGTTACAGAGGAAAGAGATTTTGATCTGTAAAGCGAACGCAATTCAATAAACTCACTATAGAGAACAGATGTTAAAGCATTTTTTTAAGCTTGAAAGAAAAATTATATTTAATAATATAGAATCTATAAAGAAACTATTATTTTTATTTATTTATTTTTTAATCTATAAAGACACTAAAAAAAATACAAAAAAGTTATTTTCAAAGCCTTCTTTTGATTGTTTTTTTTTTCCAAGTTTTATTTATGGAATTCTTTTTTTATTTTTTTTACTTCTAATTAGGAAACTGTGTTTTTACCTAACTCAACAATAATGGAAAAAAGCTTACTTCATGATAAAGTATTAAACCAATTAATACTTTTGATTGAAGCATTTGGACCAAAAAAAGATGAATCATTCCCGCCTTCAACACTTTCTGCATCAGTCTCCAGTTAAAAAAACATATTTAAAGGTTCTGTAATTAACTTCAAACCTAAATCCTCCTCTTCAGTGACAATTACATAAATTTCATTTCCAACCTCTCTCCAAACTGTGGCTTTAGGTAAATTATTCAAATGAAACATTTCTTTTATGACAAGTTGTGAACTCCAAAAACCTAAATGCTTTTGGAGTGAAATAGTGCAGCAAAGTATTAGCTTTCAACACAGAATCAAACTTGTTTCTTTTGAGTTGATTTGTACAGGATAAACGTCATATCAAAGGTGGATAAATGTCTGAAATGATTCAACCCAGGAAGTTTGAAATTGGTCTTTGGACAGCGGCTGTATGCACTAAGCTCCTCTGATCTCTGTCTGCGCTCCGTCTGTCTTTGCATCCAGCTGTGATTGGCAGGTTTCCTTTAAGCAACGGAAAAGATGAAAAAAAAAAAACTGGGTAGATGTGGACAAGCGTTGCTGCGGTGGGGCAAAGATAAGCCTGTGTGGCCCCTGAGGAGTGTAGAAGCATCTCACCTAAAGCTCATTCAGCTATCAGAGGGAGAAGGTCATTGCTGACATAAAAAAGGTACATTTTGTTCATGTAAACACTCCACTCTTCCAGTTTTTTAACACAGTGCTCTAAGCTCCAGATTTATACAGTAATGCCTTTTATTTTAATGAAAGGGCTAGGAAGGCTGCAAAAATGAGACTGTTGGAGTATATTAAGAAATAGATTAATTTATTTATTTTTTGCTAAATTATTAATATTAAAGATCTAAAGTTGTGTGAATGGTGGAGCTATTGTTTATTTGTTTATGTATTGGTTTTGCTTTGACCCTCCTCCTTGTCAGTCCGCCTCCTGCTGAGATTAACAAGTAAATGCAGCTGATGAGGTGGATCTGATTGTTTGTTTGAAGGAGTGCAGAGTGCAACAGTTTTTTCACACACATCACTTAACGCTTATACTTGAATTTTTTATAAGTCAACTCTGAGAATATTTCTGTTATTTTTTATAAGTAAAGAAAACACCCCTTTTTGAAACAAGAAAATTCTCCACAAGTGCTTTTTGTTTTCTGAGTAAAAAAAAAAACCCTCTTCCTAAGACTACTCTGGCAATTTTTGATTTTTTTTGGGAAACTATATTCATGCAAGAGTAGCCGTAACAGAGACATTGAATTAGAGGGGCTATATCTAACAGACATTTTATAAAAAAAAAAAAAATACAAATTTTAGGACTTATAAAGAACATTTTTATCCTAAACTCAGATTCTCAGATGTTTTCATTAAATAACCTTTATTATATACTTTCAGGTAGGTAAATATGGTTAAAATAAGAGCAAGAAAAAGAGGCGTTGAACCAGCTAATTAAAAAAGTAAAACAAATTCATTGAATTAAGCTCCTTATATTGTGGATTTTTCACACAAAAAATAAATAAATAAAAAAATCTCCCAGCAATCCAACATTGAATACAGTTGCTAAACACTTGAAATCCATTTTTATGTTGATTCCACAAAATAAAACCCAATTTTAAAAGGTGTTGAGAAGCTTTTTCTTTTTTCACTATTGTTTTTGGAAAAGGAGAAAAAAGCTAACTGTATCTCTAGAAGAGCTTAGGTGGAAAAAAACTTTAAAAAAGAACAAGGATCTTATATACCTAATTTTCTGCCTTTGTTTGAAAGGTAGAAAAACCACGAGGTGCCTCATTCGTAGGGGGTCACTGCAGATGTGAGGAAAAAGCTCTGAAGTTTTTGAGCAGCTTGGCAGCCACCGATGCACCTGAAAAACATCTTCGTCACTGTGAGCCATGGGCAGCAACAGGCTTTTCTTCAGGAATGACAGGAAAGCAGGTCACAGTTGATGAGGTGGAGCTGTTGATGGGTGAAGATGATGATGGGTGAAGATGACTTGGACCTGTGGCAGAACTTCACTTCCCAGCAGGATAAGGACCATAAATATTCAGCTGGAGCAGTAGTGGACAGGTTTAGATAATCTAGTCAAAGTCCAGACTTAACAAAACAAAAATCCGTGGCTAGACCTAAAAATATATGTTAGCAAATTCTCTCCATACCATCTGAAAAAACCAAGTTGAATAAGAATAGACAAAGAATGGAAGGTGCAGCCTAGGAAAAAAAGGCAAAAAAAAAACAGGGCAGTAATTTTTTTATTTTTTTTTTAAACGCTCAGGCCAACATGATCAACACAAACCAAGAACAATCTGAGTTCAACATTCTAAATAATCTAGATTTATAATATTCAATAGTTTATAGATATTCGTAGATTAAGCACAAATTAAGAGCATAACCTGAAAATTTATTGGGACACAAATTCCTGTGGTTTAAAATGTTGCAAAAGATGCTGCCTGCCAGAACCCAAAATATGAAGAACAAAACCTCCAACCAATAAAACCTTTCACATTTGGTGAAATATTTTTAACCTCATGGCACTGTTGGACTCTAGTTAAACCCAAAGCTCGTCACACATTTCGTCATCTTTGTCCACCACTCTGTACAGTGCTACGTAATGGTTCTGTTCCAGGGTACTTCATTATGGAAATGGGCAGTGTCTCAGGTCTATTTTTATATGAAATAAAGACGAAGTGTTTTATTTACTAACAAAGTGAACAAAAACAAGGTGTAAAATACAAAAATGATGAATAATACACAGCAGGAGTTGGGTTCTCTTTTAGAAAACTTCATAAATAACCAAAGTTAATGTGGCGTATAAATGTAAAAAATGTCAAATAACATAGCAATGCACCAGAAACAAGACTAATTAGAAATTACCAATATAGTGAGACATAAATAACATCCATGATATGATAAGAGAGAACTTAACAGGTTTAGATCTTCCTTCCTTTCTATTTTATTTAAAATAAAATTCTTAACATGTACTCTGTGGGAGACTTTATATTTGGTTCATGATATATGACTTCTGAAACCACATTAGACCATTCACAATAAATGGTTTCGGACCGAACAACGGCTATTCAGAACATGCATTCTTCAGCAGTAGAGCCGTTTAAAATGGTTTAGCATGGCTTTTTATTAGCCCGTTTGAATGAAAAAAAACTTCCAACAGTTTAGCTCCAGCCTCAGCTGTCCTGGTAAAACGTGAAAAATGAACTTTCATTCTTCCTTTATAAAGACTCATAAGTATTTCTGTGGCTTTAAAAGAGCAATGCTTCAGCAGAACTAGGTGTCTGAACCTTTACAAGTCGGTAGCTGGAGGGGAGGTTTGTAAAGTGACAGCAGAGTGGATGGCCCGGGTCATTGGTTATTATTGTATTTTTGTGAGAAACTGCTGCATCAATGAAGCCTGGTAGGTTAGCAGTGAGGAGACTTGCAAAATGCCTTCCAGCTCTTCTTCCTAGTCTTTCTCTCTTCATTGTATGAGCTCAGTGATAAAAATAAATGCTACTTGTTGGCTTTTTGCAAAGATCAAGTGGGCTACACTCATAAAGTTGCAGTATAAAATGAAAACCTGGTTTTATTTCCCTTTTTCTGCAATCACGTTTGCATTAACATTCAATTTCCATTCTCTGTTTATTAGAAATAATAAGCTTTGCAAACTGTTTCATTTTCCAGCCTCGGGAATTAAACACAAGCATGAATAGTGAGAATAAAAGTCTTTTTTTGGTATCCGATTCAAAGCAAAACAATAAGCATGTGGTATTAATATCAAGTACTGAAAAATACTGCCTTAGTAGCGTCTGTTTGGCATACACACAGCAGTCACCCATCTCTCACCCTGGAGGAAAAACATTTAAGGCTCTTTTTGGCAAACCTGACACCCTTCTGAGCAGTATACCATTGGATGGTGTCAGGATGACCTGTGCCCATTTCAAGTTCTTCACTATTCATTTAAAAGATGTGAGCGCCACTCGTAGGTGCATTCATGATCCGATGGATTTCTGACTTTCTTATGAAAGCTGAAAATGTAAAAAAAAAAACTATACGGTTAATCTGAAAATCTCTTCCTCTTTTTTTTTTTTCAAAAATGGAAAAAAAGCATCTATTGGAAAGGTTAGATCATGGATGATATTTATATAGGATGATGTTTGATCGATTAGTGTCATGATGTGTTTTAAAGGTCTTACCCAAAGATGCAGAGAACCACTTAGAGAACCAGGAAAAAGGTTTAACAGGTTTATTGGGATGAGGGTACAGGGGAAGTGAAAATAGGAACTTGGATGTCTGGAGGGGATATCACAACGGTTAGTTCAGGAACCGTGGGAATCTTGAATGCAGTAGGGAAAATGCTAGTGAGGGACTCACGTTAGGGTTTTTTTTCTCTCACTAGCATCCAGTCTGTGTGGGTTGATCAGAGAAGAGGGAACACGTTGAAGAGTGGACAGATAGACATTCTTTGGACCCGGAGGAGCACTGAAGCGGACTGTCACTTGGATTTCCATGAGGGACTTGAACAGCACATGTGGAGGTTTCTCCCCTGCTCAGTGTGAACTCTGTAAACAATCCTTCCAGGGGAAGAAGGCCAAACATCCAGTATGCAGGAGGATTTCATGCCAAAGGCAAAGACAAAAAAACAAGGTTAGACTCAGAGAGGCAAAGACTCAGTTTGACTCAGTGAAACAAAGACTCAGGTTAGACTCTGCTAATCTAAGCATGTCTAGGGTACCCAAAACTGGCAAACACTCTGGCGTCGAGGTAGTGACAGTCCACTGCTTAAGTACTACTCCAGATAATGATCCAAAGAGTCGCAGGTGTGCAGGGAGGACCAACAATGACAGGGCGCCACCTGGTGGTGGAGGGAGAGACCCCGCAATATTTCTAGAAGAGAAGGATTATTTTACTAAGATCACATTCCAAAAACGAAAAAAGGTTTCTTAAAATATGTGTATTTACTGTTAATTTTAGTAGACAAATTAGATGATGTGCAGTGGAATGAGTGTTTTAACCCTTGAAATGAGAAAATTAGACATAATGCTCTTGAAATGACATACTGCAGTTGTTTGTTTCTTATCTTTAATGTAAATTGATTTATTTCATTGGCAGTGTCTCACTAACCTGCTAAATCAAAACGAAATTCACGTATTTTAAGAAATTTTTTTTTAGATTAAAATAATTTCACCTGCAATCAAAGACACCTTTCATTAAATCCTGGGTGCTAGATCAGGCAAATAAGGCGGTTTTATTTTTTTTTCAATATATGTAATATTTACATAATTTTGGTGATATTTCCTTTGTATATAAAATAATGTCCCATATACTAATCTAACAGTTATTAAATGTAATAAAATAATTGAAAACATTTTTTTAAGCTGTTAGCCCCTTATGGATGTAGATAGATAAAGATTTCAGTAGCAAGGTCTGCATGGGAGTGAGAAATTCAGCCATTTGGGAAATCTATTGTAAAAACCATGCTAAATGCATTAAAAACATTGGTCACGCCAACTCTAATTCTAAGCCACAGAAACTCTTTGTTTCAAGGTCCTCTTTCCTAACACTGTCTAAGCCTTCGGGTAATGGTTGATCAACTGACTATTTTCTAAGCAGAATAGTCAGGGCTCTACTTCTGATCCAGCATTGTGGGTCATAGATCTGCATTCAATCGTACTATGCACTGAAATGATTTTAGTCATTCATAGCCATCATCTTTTTTATTCACTTGTGATCCCTTTGAGATCACAACTGATGGCTTAGAGCAAAGGAAGACCAGTTAATCTAGAAACTTGCTTTTTGATTCTTTAGGATCTTCACCACGGGTGTCCATCTCTCTTTCTCTTGTCTAATTCTTTACATAATATATTTAATTGGCAAAGTATAACAATAGGATATACTTTTATAGTAAAACCATAAAGACATAACTAAGAAAATCTCTATAGCAATGCTTGTTCTCTTGTAAACAATACACGACAGTATAAAAAAAATCAGACTCTGATTACCCTGAAAACATGTCCAGGTGGGGCCCATATGGGCTCGGCTGGGCATGGGCTCAGAGTGGGCTCTGTTGTTGGGACCCATGTGGGCAACCCATGGACAGTAGATGGGCTAACCAAGCATGGGCAATAGGTGGGCTCCAGTTGGGCACTGTTTACAAATTCAAAATTGATCAAATCAGACATGCTATATATAACTGTTTCAACAAAAGCCACTGAGAAAGGTCTCTTTTTTTATATGTTATTTTATTTATTTTAAAAAAGTACAAATTTTTAGAGAATGGATAAATGATGATAAATGATAAATTTATAAATTATTTAAATCGTTTAAATATATACCCCTACCACTTCTGTGTACTGAAGCGGATAAAAAACTTTATCTCAAATTTTTATGTAATGACAAATCAATATGTTTCATAATAAACCTTATGCTGCTGATGGGTAAATTTCATATTCATAAGTTTTTAAAGTCCGTTGTTCCTGAAATAGTCCTGAAGCTTTTAGAAGTTTCCCAGCTTAAACACATATATACACTGTCTCCATGTCTTTATTTTTGCATGGTTATATATATATATAAAAAAAGGGGATGTCTAGCTTGAGATCACTGGGGCCACTAAATGTAGTTTCCCCGTGATTGGCTGAAGTATTTTGTCCCCATAGCAACCGATTTTTCTAGCAACCCCAGATTGGCGCCAATAGGAAGATCGTTATTTTTGACCTTGGAGCAGAGACGGTGTCTTTCGGACAACATACAGGTAAGAATATGCCTATAAATATTTTAAATACTGTTTTTCAGAAAGTAACTAGTATAGAGGGCATGAAGTAGCTAGTTTTGTGTCTGCTGCAGGCACCGAAGTTCAAGTTTCAAAAGTCAATCAACTATTACCCAAAAAGATTAATGCTAACTGTCCCATCTTTTCGAGTTGTTACAACAAAAGCAACAAAAGCAACTCAAAAAAAGCCACAGCTTTAGGTGACGGTAACCGCAACGGGGGTCCTGAGCTGTGACAATAGGAGAGCTATCACCGTTAGCTCAGAAGCGGCTAATGCTAGCCCCTAAAGGCCAAGCACGGAGGTAGTGTGCTCCGGGCGGCAACTCCGCGCCTCTTCCGGACTGTAAAATTCCCTCACTGCTAAAGGCTTATCCAATGGTCATAGGTTTGCATAGGGACATGTGCCTTCCAAAATTTTGGACCGACCTAATTTTCCCTACCAATAATTTGATGTGAATAACATTTTAATATTTATTATAATTTGAAATACTCGCAGCTCTGCTGTCTGTCAGCTGCTGCTTCCACACAATGCGGCCTTTCCCGGTCTTTTCATGTTTCTTTATCTTCATTTTCACAATTTTTTTTTTTTTTCCATAAAATCGAAACGTAAAAAATAAATACGGTTAATTCTACTTCGATCTCCCACAGCCACGGTTGATTGACGTTCAGCACCGTTGCCTAGGAACCATCAATCTACCTAGAACTCTTTAGCTAACATGGAAAAATGGCTTTCAGAATTAAATCTAACAGCGAAACAGGCTTTAGAAATCACTACCATCAATATTTTGATGGTAGTGTTTCGGTAGGAAAGGGAGAGACCAATGAGGAGGACTGGGGAGGAAACCATCCCCAGAAAAAAACGCAGACGTATCAGTGACCCATCAGACAATAGTAAAACTTTTGTTCAAGTTTTGGATAGCACTGCCCACACCTTTGCCGGTCCACTCAGCAGCCCAGAAGCGAAACCAAAGCCCGTGGGCCCCTATAATCACACAAATGGTCGGATCAGATGATCAGATTCTATCAAAGTTCCGACTCGAATGCGGCCTGTGGCTGTATTTTACAATCTCATAGCAGAGCAGCTATAAACACGTTGGTTTTGTTTAGGATCTGTTTGAACGTCATCATCTCACACAGAGATTTGATATTTGAACATAGGAGAGTGTTTGGATTTGTGGAACTTGAGAAATGTAAGTAACCAACATTAGGATTTCTTTATTAAACTAAATTTTCTGAGTCAGACAGGAGTTCTGAAAACTGCTGTTAAAATGAACAAAGACTGTAAAGTATCAACATTTCTGATTCCCTTTTACCAATATTTCTTTGCCATTACTATTTTCAGTTTCGACGGCAGTTCAGGTATAAATAACAGGTGTTATTTTTTTTGTAGAACATAACATGAGAAGGATGCTAAAGATCTGCTATTTTTTGTTTTCCACATTAAAATAGTGCTATTTAATTAACTTCTACTTCTTGAAATAGGATAAAGACAAACAGAGGAACTCTATTTACACTGATTATATTTTTCTTGATTTCCACACGGTCCATAAGTAAATTAGTTCAAACATTAATGTCTGGTAAATAATGCTTGAATCTGGCTGTTTATTTTGGATATTATTACACTACAGATAAGATAGTTTTATATTGTCTTTTATAATTGTTAAAAGTGATTTTATATTTGAATAAACTTAGGCTCATTCTTAGTGTTGTGCTTTGTAGATGATGCCACTAAAACAGAAAATAGACATAAAGTGCTATTTAAACAGTCAGACAGTAAGCAATATAGGATGATGATGATGAAAGGTTTTGTTACATTTAATCCTTTACTATTAAAAACCCACTTTTATAATAGAAACATTATATCAAGGTGAAGCAGCTGCCCTTCAGTGCTGTATTATGGAAGAAATGTATTTGGAACGTCACCATAAAATTAGGGCTGCAACTTATGATTATTTTGCAAATTGATTAATCCATCAATTATTTTTTTCGATTAATAATCAGATAGACAAAGGTTCCTTAAAGAAGATTTTTTTACTAAATTAAACAAGGTGAAACAGAAACGGAAAAGGAATTCTGGATGGAGAATATTGACAGGCAAAAATTTTTTTTTTGTCTTAAATGCAAAATGTTTACATATTTTTTTACAGTCTTGGTATAATTCCTGCTCTAAGTGGGTCGCTCTGTGGGCTAAAGGCACATTTCAGAGGCCCTATACTCCAGTTAACAATTAATCAATTACTAAATTAGGTGACAATTATTTAAATAATCCATTACTATGATTGTTTCATCCCTAGATAAAATATATGAAATTGGCTTCACAGAGTATCTATAGCCCATATGTACAACTTGTAAAGTGAAGTTAATATTTTAAATGTTCAGTGTCAGTTCCTCTAATAGTGCCAGTGCAGATGTAAATACAATACATTTATTTTGCTGTCCCTTGAATGTATTATTTTGCATGATAAAGAGAGAGCATATTAGATAAAAAAAATAAATAAAAGTGGGGTTTACCTCTGTTTACCGCTAGACAATTCTATATCTTCAAAAGAAAACACAGGATAAATCCAAATATAACAGACATATTTAGCAATATTTGGTTATAGACACTGTCTTAGTCGCTGGTAAGTTTAAATGCAAACCTTTACAAAGTGGAAAAAAAATCCTAATTCCACATTCGTCAGAGCCAGAGATTTGTATTAATGTAGCAAGAAATGCTGCTGTTCTCTTTAAAAAAATGTGCCCTGATGTTTACATTAAGCATAAAAAAAAGAGCATGCATTTTTTGCATACGACCAATGACACCAGACCAATGTAAATGAAGACTAATGGTGACCCTAATAAAGTTGAAATCAAACCTACGCCCTTGCATGTTATGCAGTAAATTTTTAAATAAAAAAAAAAAAAAAAAAGAAAAATGTTCCATTTTAAAATCTAAAGTGTTTTTTTTTAAGTAGAGAACAACACTCGTTCAGTTTGGTATATAGTCAATTTGCTGATTCACATATTTTATAAAACACCTAAATTGACCTTTTTTTTTGTTGTTTTTTGTCTTTCTTTTCTATGGCTTAATGAGAGCAATGGGCTTTAGGCTGCCCTGCAAGGCTTTAAACCTGGGTTTGAATGGAGACAAAGCCATGCTCAAGCACATATCAAGGTGCTCATTTTGAGCCTGGATCCATAATTATTTTTGATTCTGTTCATGGTGGAAAATCCTGCTTCACAGCAGCAGGTTGAGCCAAACATACTCTAAATGTTCAGGGTCATTTTGAGCACCATTTCACTTTTCTTTCACCAGTTCACCGCAGTTCTTCCAGCAGTCCACACTTTCTCTGCTCTCTTTATCTCATAATCCACTGTCCTTCTTTCCCATCGCCCAGCTTGCCACAGGTTAGCCTGCTGTGTCTAAAAGTAGCAGCAGCAGCAACCCAGACTCACAGCTTATTGGTTAATTTCTATCACGTGCAGCCTGGAGCCGGACGCTCCGGAGGGCTTTACCGTAATAACAGGAGAAGCGGCGCAAGTGAAGTTAGACACTGTCGCAGGACAACAAGCAGTTATTTCTAAATAAATATCAGGTTGTGTCCGAATTAGCCAGCAGTTGGGTCTGGATCCGGACCGCGGTCCGCTAATCCGTGACCTCTGACCTAGAGTATATATTTTTTTAAAGTTTAGGAAGGGCAGGCCATCCAGGAGAAGAATTTTGCAGTAATGGTTTCTAGTTTCCTAATGAAAAGACAAAGTCACTGTTTCAAATTGTACAAAAAAAAGTAAAAAGAAGGAATACATACTACAGGATGAAAGGAAGGAGAGGAAACCAAAGCAGTTACAGTTCTGAGCATTGAAGTTAAAAGTTGAGGAAAATTTCACAGAGAAAAGAGTTAGTCAAGGGTTGTGAATAAGACACTTAACTGTGTGGTCATCAGAATTATATTAAAACAATATCTTTTTTTCCCCCCATACTTTACTGTTTTAATAGTAGTAATTCCAGGAGTGACTTAACTTTAAAAAAAAAAAAAAAAAAAAAAAAAAAAAAACCCAGCCTGTTCTTCTTTGACATATTCAATTGCTCCCTAACCAACCAGAGCTCCGATTTAGGTTAAGGTTGTCTGGTCTTAAAAGCAGCAACATTGCCCACAAGAGGCAGGCAGACATAGTAAAATCATAAGCTAAGATCCTGCGTTTTGTTACTTGAAAATTGGGCAGCGACACATCTCTAACCTAAAACAGCTGAGAACTGAGCAGCAGTGAAAGGATTATTGATACAGCAGCGGGAGGTTTGGCTGTACTTATAGCAAGCGGGACTTCAAACAGCACAGGAATGTGGTCAGAACACGCTGCATCACAGATACCGTATTTTCACGACCATAAGGCGCACCGTACTAAAAGGCGCAGTCTCAGTTATGTGTGCCATTACTGTATTTAACACACACATAAGGCGCACCGGACTATAGGGCGCGTTTTTTATATACAGGTACATGTCCTCTCAGGTGGATTTTCTCACTTAAAAACATATTAAAACTACTTAATTCCCACTGATCACAGCAAATAAAGCTGCAAGGTGTATTTACTACAAATTATTATTCAAACCTGGGAGCTGGCCATGAGAGACACATCGCTAATGACACAGGGCTGTGATCACTCCTCTGAAACAGTTTATTGATGCATAAATTAACTTAAAATCCTGAAACCTGCCGACAGAATATATTCGCTTTTATTATCCTGCTGCCTGCGGTTTAGATTATTTAGATGAAAAACACCTGCCAGCTGCCGCGGTGAACTGCGAGGAGGTGACCCAGCCAGAGGCTGCTGTCGAAGGGATTCCTACTGTCGCAACGCTGGTATGTGGGGGTCTGAGCGCCTCCAACAGAAATAGTATTAGAAGGCAGGATGATAATCTGGATGAACTGACTGCAATGATTAAGTTTTCAGGTTGACTTTCTCACATAAAAACATATTAAAACTACTTTATTCCCACAGATCAAAGCAAATATAGCTGCAAGATTTAGATTATTTAGATGAAAAACACCTGCGAGCCACCGCGGTGAACCGCGAGGAGGTGACCCGGCCAGAGGCTGCTGTTGAAGGGATTCCTGCTGTCGCACCGCTGGTATGTGGGGGTCTGAGCGCCTCCGACAGAAATAGATAATCTGGATGAACTGACTGCAATTATTAAGTTTTCAGGTGGACTTTCTCACTTAAAAACATATTAAACCTACTTTATTCCCACTGATCACAGCAAATATAGCTGCAAGATTTAGATTATTTAGATGAAAAACACCTGCCAGCCGCTGCGGTGAACCGGGAGGCGACCCGGCCTAGAGGCTGCTGTTGAATTAAGTTTTCAGGTAGAAGAATAGAGCGGGAGCAAAACTGAGTATGATTGTGCTTTATTCAAGTATTTATTACAAAGTATTAATCAAACCCATCAAAGTCATCATCCTCTGTTTCTGAATTAAACAGCTGCACTAAATCAGAAATGCCAATTTCCCCTTCTTCTTCGCTGTCAGAGTCACTTTCCGTGCCGGGCGGCTCCTTGGAAATGATGGAGGCTTTTGCGAAAGCTCGAACAAGAGACAGCAGACACGTTAGTCCAAGCATCTACAATCCATCCGCAAACGGTGGCGTAACTTGCCCGGCGCGGCCTTCCACTTTTCGTGAAACTGTGGTCTCCGTCGGTCATCCATCACTCCCACGCCACTCGCAGCCTTACTTTGAACGGCCCGTTCACACCGATGTCGAGCGGTTGAAGTTCCTTTGTCAGACCCCCCGGGATAACGGCGAGCACAGCGTTCATTTCTTTCACCTTTTTTTTCCCATCGGCTGTGAGATGGGCACGCATGGAGTCAAAGATTAACAGCCATGGTGATGCGTGGAAAAAAAACACCTGGTCTCCTCACATACACCTGCTTCATCATCTCCTCATCCATCCAGCCTTTTTCATTTGCCTTAATAACAACTCCAGCTGGAAAAGTCTCTTTAGGCAAAGTCTTTCTCTTAAAAATCACCATAGGCGGCAGTTTCTGTCCATTTGCGTGGCAGCCAAGTACAACAGTAAATGACGCCTTTTCATACCCCGTTGTGTGTATCGCTACCGTGCTGGTCCCCTTCTTCTCCACCGGGTGATTCACCGGGATTTCGAAAGTGAGCGGCACCTCGTCCATGTTGGTGATGTGGCTTGGCTGGATGAGTTTGTCGGTGATGTGTTTGCTGCAGAAGGAGTGGAAGCTCGCCAGCTTTTCATTATAATCCGCCGGACGTCGCTGAGCAACTGTAGTCCTGGTCCAGATGGAAAAATTGCACCATTTCATAAAACGAAAGCACCATGATGCACCTTTGCTCGATGATCCACCGCTCGAGTCTTTCCTCCAACTCGGGCCACCTCGCCTTATGTCTGCGGAAACTCAGCTGCGTCTTCTTCACCTGTCGGAGTTCGTTTTCCAGCTTCCTCCACTTGCGAACCATCGATTCATTTATCTTGAATTCTCTCGCGGCTGCTCGATTTCCATGTTCCTCTGCGTAGCTGATAACCTGCAGTTTAAACTGTGCTTCATAGGCGTGTCTCTTTGCCATTTTTAGGGTTGTTAAGACAACAATGTTCTGGATAAAGCACATACCTGTTCTTTTATACACAAGCCACGCCCACACTTCCCCCTTTAACGTTCTCATATACTCATCGTGGTCTCAACAACGTCCGCAGATAGGGCGCACCGCACTATAGGGCGCGCCGCACATTTTGAGGGGAAAAAAAAGACGTTTATATGCGCCTTATAGTCGTGAAAATACGGTATCCAGGTTAGAAACAGACAAACGGCAGGATAAAACAAGATCAATTAGGTGACGGTAACTTTGTGTAGAAAACATCTGCAAGATTTCAAGAGATTCCTCTGACACAGGGCCGGACTAGGCAAAACTGGTGAAACAGAAAGCAAAGGTCCATTCCTATTTATTCCCCTCTCTAGAGAAGTTTTTGTCTGGGTGCCTAGGGAAATAATGAGGTTGACATCAGGAGGCTATCAGCCAACTTTTCTTCTGCATCCCCAGTAGAAATTTTGCTCTAGCTATGTTGCTAAAAAGTTGTTCAAATGTGAAAACCAGAAAGACAGTATGTCTTAGACTTAGATAGATTTATTTCATCATTTTGTATACACATGTGTAAACAAAGCATCTGATGCTTCGAAGTCTCTTTTCAAAGGGCAGCAGGGAGAACAGTCCATGGTGGGGGTGTGAGGGGTCATTGATAATGTTACGGGCTCGGGACACGCAGCGCTGGGATGAAATGTCTTTAATGGAGGGAAGAGGAGCCCTGACGATCTTCTCTGCTGTTCTTATTACGCTCCTCACTTTCTTCCAGTCTGAGGCGCTGCAGCCTCCACACCACACAGTGAGACAGCTGGTCAGAATGCTCTCTATAGTGCTTCTTTAAAAGGTGGTGAGGATGAGGGGGGGCAGGTGGGCTCTCCTCCGCAGGAAGTACATGCGCTTCTGTGCCCTTTTGACCAGTGAGGTGTTGATTACATTCCAGGTGAGGGTGTCTGTGATGTGCACCCCCAGGAATTTGGTGCTGTTGACCACCTCTACAGCTGAGCTGTTGATGACCAGTGGAGTGTGGTTAGTCCGGTTCTTCCTGAAGTCCAAGATGATCTCCTTCGTCTTCTCCACGTTCAGGATCAGGCTGTTATCTTTACACCAGTCCACCAGCTGCTCCACCTCCTCTCTGTAGTCCTGGTCGTTGTTGTCTCTGATGAGGCCTGCCACCGTGGTGTCGTCTGCAAACTTCACGTTTTTCAGAAAATAGATCGTTCTATCTATCTATCTATCTATCTTGTTGACCACCTCTACAGCTGAGCTGTTGATGACCAGTGGAGTGTGGTTAGGCCGGATCTTCCTGAAGTCAAAGATGATCTCTTTCGTCTTCTCCACGTTCAGGATCAGGCTGTTATCTTTACACCAGTCCCACAGCTGCTCCACCTCCTCTCTGTAGTCCTGGTCGTTGTTGTCTCTGATGAGGCCTGCCACCGTGGTGTCGTCTGCAAACTTCACGTTTTTCAGAAAATAGATCTATCTATCTATCTATCTATCTATCTATCTATCTATCTATCTATCTATCTATCTATCTATCTATCTATCTATCTATCTATCTATCTATCTATCTATCTATCTATCTATCTATCTATAATTTCTGAAAAACGTGAAGTTTGCAGACGACGCCACGGTGGCAGGCCTAATCAGAGACAACGACCAGGACTACAGAGAGGACTTAACGAAGAACCGGCCTAACCACAATTCACTGGTCATCAACAGCTCAGCTGTAGAGGTGGTCAACAAGATAGATAGATAGATAGATAGATAGATAGATAGATAGATAGATAGATAGATAGATAGATAGATAGATAGATAGATAGATAGATAGATAGATAGATAGATAGATAGATAGATAGATAGATAGATAGATAGATAGATAGATAGATAGATAGATAGATAGATAGATAGATAGATAGATAGATAGATAGATAGATAGATACTTTACTTGCATCTCTACTTGTGTTGTTTTGTTTTTTTTTACTTTTTAGGGGTTTTGGGTCGGCCCTTAGGTTGGGGCTGCTGTATGGGTTTGGGTTCAGTTTCGTTGTTTTTATTGGTTTTTCTCTCCAAAATGTGTTCATTCGCATCATTCAGTCTGCTGTGTATAATGCTACATGTGGTATTATTCTGTTGTCTTCAGATACTGTCTTCACTTCTTCCTGCAGGTCATCATAAAGCTCCCACACATCTGGAGCTCTTCGACAGTATGCAACATAATGTCCAATATCCTCTTTGGTCGAGCCGCACCTGAAAGCGATGACACCTCTCAATGTGAATGTCCTTCCTTTTAGAGCCATTTTGGATGGAAATTCTCTTAAAGAAAAATCAGTTTTGTTGTCAAGTTCCAGGTCAATGCATACTATTTCCCCAAAGTTGTAGCTGTGAGTAACATTTCCATTGCAGAGCATATCTCCTGGGGTGTCGCCTTCCATTTTACATTCGTCTGGACATTCTGATTCATTTAGTAGTTTTTGACGGAAACAGGATTGGGAAAAGGGAAAGGGAGCCCGGGTTTTCACGAAGCCCTAAGTTGAGTCATTCCACTTTCCCAATCAGGACTGGGGGGTTTCAGGGGGAAAAAAAAACGATTTTTTCCTTGTATCTCCCTTGTTGAGGGGACAGTATGTGAAGAACAGGTTTGGAGGGGGAAAGCGGTGGGTACATTTCTCATTGATCGTTCAATGAGTGAAAGAGATAGAGAAATGAGCATCGATATGGTATTCACCAGGCCACATCTGGAAGTTTCGGGAAATTTTTTGTACTAAGCAGAAAATGCCCTCTGTGAAATTATTTTTGGGGGTCCCCCATCTGTAGCCATAAAATTTTACCAGCTGCAAGTTTGGGGGGTGTAAATGTTTTCCCATTACAAAAATTTTAAAAAAGCTGAGCTGTCCCAGAAAGCCCCTGCATAAAAAAATGACAAAAGTGCATAAAACCCCACAAGTTTTCCCACACAGAGAGATTTTTTTTGTTAAAATCTACAATCCAAGATTTTTTCCGCTTTGTAATAGTCCCACTTTGACCCTTTTTGCTCAAAATGATGGATCTGCATGAAGCAGTTCAGTGCGGGGAAAGGCGGATGAAAATTTTTTCTGCTTTTTTTGGGGGGAAGAATAGGTTCCCTACTATTTTCAACCATCCCTTTATCTGTTGGATGATTGATTTTTTTAATTTTGTCCCTGTATTGTTTTTTTTGAATAAAATTCCAGCCCGGGAATTTTGATGGATCTTTTCTGATACTTTTTTTCTCACTTTTGGGGCCTTTAGCACATTTGTTTGTGGCGGTTGAAACTGTGGCATGAGATTCTAAATTTTGGGAAACGAGCTTTTCCCCTTTTGGTTTTGCCATCCTTTGATGAAGATCACATGAACCCCTTTTTTTTTATCCGCTTTTTCCATTTTAAAAAGTCCCCCGATATATTTGGAAGCTTCTCCTTTGGTTCAGGCTCAGGTTTCTGTTTGGGTTTTCCAAGTCTTGCGTGGATAAAAATCTCCTGTTTTACCGTACATTTCCCCCCACCAATTTGAATTTTTTTCTTTTGATCTTTTTTCATTTTTGAGACATCGGGGCACATTTTGAGGGATGTGATTGTGAACCCTTTCTGTACATTTCCCTTAAAACAATTTTTCCCATAAAAGCATTTGGACCCGAAAATTGCAGGAAAATTTTTTTTTTTTGGTTCATCCTTAATTTCATTGGTAGCAAAAATATCTTTTGGTCGATTTGCCATCTGCTGTGTAAAAACGTAATGGGGTTTTATTTTTTTGTTTTTCAGATACTGTCTTCACTTCTTCCTGAAGGTCATCAAAAAAGCTCCCAAACTTCTGGAGCTCTTGGGAACAGTATGCAAAATAATGCCCAAATTTCCCCTTTTTGGGTTTCGACCCCACACCTAAAAGCGATGACCCCCTCTCAATGGGAATTTCTTTCCTTGTAAAAGCCTTTTTGGGATGGAAATTCTCTTAAAAAAAAAAAAATTCAGTTTCGTTGTAAAGTTCCAGGTCAATGCTTTACTTTTTCCCCCAAAGCTTTTGCGGGTGAGAAACTTACCCAAATTTGCAGAGCATATCTCCTGGGGTTCCCCTTTTTTTTTTTACATTCGTCTTGGCCATTTGAATTATTTAGTGGGTTTTTGGGACGGCACAGAGACGGGGAAAGGAAGAGCCCTTTTTTCCACAAAGCCCTAATTTCGTCATTCCACATTCCATCAGGATGGGGGTTTCCAGGTGAAACAAACGATATTTTCCCTTGTATCCCCCTTTGTTGGCTGGAGTACTGTGATGAACGTGTTGGGAGGGAAAAGCGGGGGGTTTACATTTTTAAATTGATCTTTTCAATGAGCTCAGGATAGAGCACTGGGGTTTCGTTTTATGGTATTCCCCAAGGCCCCCTCTGGAAGTTCTAAAATATTGTACAAAGCAGCAATGCCCTTGTGAATTTATATAGGGGTTTCACCCCATCTGTAGCCATAGTTTTTCCCCGCGAAAGAGGGGTTGTGTCACGGGTTTTTCCCTTTTACTAACTTTTTTAAAAAGCTGAGCTGCCCAAAAGAAGCACTGCAAAAACACTGAAAAAAGTCCCATCAAACCCACAAGTGTTTTCCCCCAAACAGAGAGTTTTTCTTGTTGAAATCTAAAAGGGGCCCCAAGGGGTTTTTTCCCCCTTTGTAATAGCCCCCCCCCCAATTTTAAACCCCTTTTTTGGCCTCAAATGTTTGGATCTTCAAAAACAGAAGTTCAGTGCAGGGAGGCGGATGAAAAGGGGTTTTCTGTTTTTTTTTTGGGCGGGAAAGGGTTTTGGTTCCCTACTTTTTTCAACCATGCCTTTATCTGTTGGAGGGGTTTTTTTTTAAATTTTGTGCCTTTTATTGTTATACCCTTTTGAATGAATTCCAGACCTAAATTTTTGATGGTTTTTTTCTGATCCTTTTTTCTCACTTTTGAACCTTTAGAAAATTTTGTGTGGGGGTTAAAAATTTTGGAAAGGAAAATTTCCCAAAATTTTTGGAGGAGTTTTTCCCGTTTTTTTTCCCCCAACCCCTTTGATGTAGTATTGCATTAACCTCTTTTTTTTTTCCCCCGTTTTTCCATTTTAAAAGTCCCCCGATATACTTGGAAGTTTTCCCCCTTTTGGTTTTCCAGGTCGGGTTTTTTCTGTTTGGGTTTTTCCCAAGTCTTGCATGGATGAAATCCCCCTTTTTAACCTTTTACATTTCCACCCCCAATTTGGGAATTTATTTTCTGTTGATCTTTTTTCATTTTTTTGAGAATCGGGCCCACATTGATGAGGGATGAGGGGTAAAACCCTTTGTTTAAACTTTATACCTTGAACAATATTTCCATAAAAGCTTTGGATGCACCCAAATGCGGAGAATTTTCTTTTTTTTTGGTTTTTCCTTCTTGTCATTGGTAGCCAAAAAAAATCTTTTTGGTCGATTTGCCATTGCTGTGTATAAAGCTTTTGTGGTATTATTTGTTGTCTTAAGATACTGTCTTTACTTCTTCCTGCAGGTCATCATAAAATCCCACCCCATTGGGTCTTCGGGCAGTATGCAACATAATGGCCAAAAATCCTCTTTGGTCGAGCCACAATTGAAAAACGATGGGCACCTTCAATGTGAAAAGTTTTTCCTTGTAGAGCCATTTTTGGATGGAAATTCTCTTAAAGAAAAAAAACAAATTTCGTTGGGCAAGTTCCAGGTCAATGCATATATTTCCCCCAAAACTGTGCTGTGAGTAAAATTTCCATTGCAGGCATTTTCCTGGGGGTTTTGCCCTTTTATTTTACTTTTGTGGGGCATTTGATGGTTTCGTAGTTTTTGAAGCCAAAAGGGTCGGAAGGAAGAGTCCATTTTCCAAAGAAGTTTTAAGGGTTGAGTTTTTTCTACATTTCATCCGTCTAAGGGGGTCAGGTTTTAACAAAAGTTTCTTTCCTTGTATCTCCCTTTTGTTGCTGGCAAATTCCGTTGAAACATTGTTTGGAGGGTAAAGGGGCTGGGTACATTTTTCATTGAATTCCAATGAGGGGAAGGATAGAGCACTCAGGGATCAAATGGTTTTCACCAGGCCACCCGGGTTTGTTATTAAAAAATTTTTCTAAGCTTTCAATTTTTCCCCTGGTAATATAAAATTTTTGGGGGCACCCCCTCTTTTTAACCATAGATTTTTAAAAGCTGAAGTTTGGGAAAAGTTAAATGTTCTTCCCTTAAAAAAATTTTGAAAAGTGGCTGTCACGAAAGCACTTTTCATAAACATTTACCCAAAATGCATCAAAACCACCCCGTGTTTTAAACAGTGAGATTTTCTTGTTTTAATAAAAAAAAAAGTTTCCCAAACTTGTTTTTCCCTTTTGTAAAATCCCCTTTTACCCTTTTGGGCCCCAAATGAGGATTGCCCTGAAGCCTTTCCGTGCAGAAAGGGGGGGATGAGAAGTTTTCTTTCTTTTTTTTTTGGGGTGGAAGAATTGGTTCCCCACTGTTTTCAACCATGCCAATTTTGTTGGTTTATTGGTTTTTTTAAATTTTTGCCCGTATTCTTTTATCTTTTGAATGAAACTTCCCGACCTGAAATTTTATGGATCTTTTCTGTTTCAGTTTTTTTTCCCCTTTTGGCTTTGCAATCCTTGTTTTAGTCATTATTTGAACAAATTTTTTCTTTTTATTGCTTTTTCCTTATCAAGTCAGGGATATACTTTTGGGGCGGTTTTCTTTGGTTCAGGCTCTTGTTTTTCCTGGTTTTTTGGGTTTGGGTTTTTAAAATCCTTGAGTGGATGGGAAAACTTCCCGTTTTTCCCTTTTCTTTTTCCCAAAAATTTTTCATTTTTATTATTTTCCCAAAACATTTACCTCTGGAAAGATTTTCCCCGGGCCCAAATTTCGGGGGCTTTGTAACCTTTAATACTGTATACAGCTCATTTTTGTTTTTTTTCGGTTCTATTTTTCCCGGGACGGGGTTTTTTATAAACCCCTTTAATTTTTGGGAATTTAGAAGATGTTTTTCAAAAGTTTTGCCTGTGGGACAGTGTTTTTTCTGAGGGAAAATCTGCTGGGAATATCTTTTTACCCGGAATCCCCTTTTCCCGATAAGACTCTATTAAAAGTGTCCCTATTGCGGTTTTAAAATGTCCATTGCCCAGATCTAGACACTTTCCTTTCCCCTCTCTGCTCATTTTATGTTTCCCGCATTTAAAATATTTTCAGTTTAAATCTTCGTCAAACAAACGTCTTTTCCCCCAATTTTGTGCTGCTCTTTTTCCCTTTATTTTGAAAAAAAAAATTTTTTTTTTGTCAAAGACTTTCGTGAGGTTGGTCTAGCCAAAAAGGGGGGGAGGTTTATAAGATTCTACCCCGTAAAGTGATGAAAGCCTGTGACTCATCGGAAAAGTGGGTTTGGGGGGGGGAACAAAGAAAACAAAAATGATTCAAAAAGGGAAAATTTCCCCGGTTGGCCCGTTAAAGGGGTGTTTACTACCCGGCCACCCCCCCCCACGGAATTTTTTTTTTGGGTTTCTAGCTTGTTAGCCCCAAAAAAAGTTCCGTTCCCGCCTTGGGGTAAATTAAAAAAACCCTTTTTATTATGGTTTTTAGGGGTAAAAATTTGTTCTTCCCTTTTTTGAAAAAAAATTCCACAAGCGGGGTCCTGCAAATTAGTGAAGGGAATCGTCATTTGAAGTTGGGAAATAAAATGGGAAAAAATTTGGGCATTTTTGCCTTTTAATTGCTTTTTTGCTCCAAATTATCTCTAAAGTAATAAAGCCACAACACTTCAAAATTAGTAGTTTTTAGGGGCCCACAAATATTGAATCCCCCTAAAATATTGGCCGATTTGGAGCAGTGGTTTTAGAGGAAAAATATGTGGAAATTCCAAAGTTAAATTTTACTTTTTTGGGCCCCTTTTTAGTATTTTAGGGCTCCAATTATCCTCTAAAAAATAATTTAAAATCCACCCCTTTTTAAACTGGGTAGATCTTTTTGGAGGGTCCTACAAATTTTCCCTCCCCCAAAAAATCGGGGGGATTGGAAACAAAAGGTTCAAATTTAATTTTAAAAAGCCGAAAAATTTTTTTGGCCTTTCCAAAACTAGCATCTTTAAATTCAGTTATCTCAATAAAACAAAACGCTTCAATTTTCACAAAGAAAGCCCAAAAATTCCCCCCAAAATTTTTCCAAAATTTTAAAGATTTTGGGGGGATATGAGCAATTGTTGTAAAAAAATCTTTATTTCAAAATTTTAAAGCCCGCCCTTGTTTTCCCAAAACAGTGCTTTTAAAAAATGTAAAACAGCGGGATGTAATTTTTTTTTATTGATTAAATATTCCCGGTTTGATTATGAAAAAAATTTAAAAAAAACAAATATGTTTTCATATATCTTTTATTTATTATCCCAAAATTTTTACAGCATTATAAAACAAAATTAAAAAGCAGGTTTTTTTAATAAATTCCCCCGGGCATTGTATACTTAGAAAAAGGGGTTTTTACAAACCTCACCATGCTCTGCACTAAATATTAATTTTAAGAAAATAAGACCCTCGTTGTGAATGTCAATTTATGATCTAAATGTCAATTTTGGGGGTTTTCAAATGTCTCATTAACTTCAGCTAGGTTTACAAAAAAATCATCTCAAACAATTTCTTCATCACTAGAAGAATTTTTCCCCTTCTCCGGAACATTTTGGGCAGTTTTTGCACCCAAAAACTCTTTTACATTTTAAAGGGACTTTTTGAATACTTTAAAGAACATTTTTTTAGTATCACATTGTACTGTTTTTCATTTTCAGCGTTAAAGTTTCAGCTCCTCTTTTGGGGCAGGAAACATTGGTCATCCAATTGTTTGAAAGCTGTTTTTCATGGATGTTCCAAAACCCTGGCCATCCCGGTGACGGTGCAGATATCAATGCCTTTCAGGGCACGGAAAGAATGGCACAAAAAAGTACAAAACAGATTTTAACCTACCCCCAATTTGCCATTTTTTTTTTAGTTAAATTTTTTCCTTCAGTCTTTTCCCCCCGGGGTTAATGAATTTACCCTTTTCTTGCCCAAATCAAAAGATTTTAGGTTTGAAATTTCCCCTATATGTCATCTTTTGAAAGCAAAACTCTTTTTGGGGAAGGACCAGCACCCTTTTTGGAAAAAGAAACAGTAATTAAACCCCGGGAAAAAATTTAAATTTAAGTTTGGGAAAAATGAATAGCTTTCAGCCATAATTTTTCAAAGGTTAAAATCATTTCCCAACTTAAAGTGTTTCTATAGAACAAAACCCAAAATGTTTTTCCCTTTTGATCCATGACTTTTTCATTACAAAATTTAAAGGCCCAAAAAAACGCTTTTCCCGTCGTGTAGTTCCCTTTTTTGGGTACCCTACACTTTTTCACTTTATATATTTGTGTCAATAATGATCAGTATCAGCATGATCAGAAGGGCAATCTTTGTGTGGCAGGCTAACATTTTGACAATGATTCAAAAAATCCCACAACATATACATACATGTCTTGCCTGCCGCCTTTTTAAGCCAAATGAAAAATACACATGCACTATTTACGTAATCTGGTCCATGATCATGATGATGATGGCACAAAAAAATGCATGATTGATGACCTATATTCAGATTTATGGAGGCTACACAAGATCTCAACAATAATGTGAATGCACTCACTGTTAACAGCTGATTATTGTGTTTGTTGCTGTCTTTTTCTGGTGTAGAACATTTGCTGTTTGTCTGTGAGCCGTTTGTAACAGGAGGGACGATAGTAGGGCAGTGTTTCCAGTTCATTGTACTCCCTACCAAGGTTAGTGCGATCGACAACACGGCATTGTACTCTCTCCCTTTCAGCGATATCCACTCTTTTGCAATTTTTCTGAGGTGTCCCATCTAGCTCTAGTTATAACACAAATATAAGATAATTGTATTGAAAATATGTGCATGCAGGAAGCAGGATTTTCATCTTTATCATGCTATCAACACCGCCGCTTACCGGGCGCAGCCATCTTTGTTTACATGCCGGCCTCCTCACTGACGTTGTGGTGTAGTAATCGCGATGCGCTGATTGGTCGGAACTATATGTGGGACGCCAACAGTCACATCATTTCCATATGGCGGAAGGAAAATTAGTTCCAACTTTACGCTCGAATTGTTTAATACTGCAGGATTTCTGCGTGTGGAAACTTAATGTAAGCTTGCTGGTGTGATATATTTTCAGACTATATAAACAGATTTTATTACCCAGAATACTGGAACGGGATGACATGATAGAAAAGCTAGCGTATGGCATATATTCCATAATTTGTAATGAAATAATAAATGAAATGCATATTTGTTTTAAAGTAGTTGCACAATTTTACGTTTGAAATCATACTTCCTTCAGTTATTTCTGCCACTTAAGGCAAAAAATGTGGTCATGATAAGAAAAAGATTTTCAGCTTTTCGTGAGGTTTCTCTTCTTCCTGATCCTTTTCACTCATATAGATGTGCATTAGTGATGCACTCTGTTTTGTTGAGTGAATATTGATTGATTGATTGATTGATTGATTGAAATATTGAGGAAAATGTATTACCTTTTAGAATATTCCTACATTCAAAGGAGTGGTAACCATAACATTTAAATTTACGACTGGCAACAGTCATGTCAACAGAAACTGAATTATCAGGCCATCAGGTCTTAGAGAGGGACAGGATGAGAATAAAAGCTAAACTTTGATTGACTTGTGATATTGAATCCCCAAAAATTGGGGACATAAAACATGGAGTTTCCCAGCATTCAATATTGGGACCTATACCTATGTCTATGTCAGAAGTAAAGATATTTGATAAAAAATATAATTTTCTTCTTTATCTGGAGTGTGTATGTATCATTCTGCTTCATTCTCTCTCTAGTCTCCTACTCTGCAGAATGTGTTAGTTCAATCTCTAATGTTATGCTCTCTCTGCTTTTCTCATAGTAGCTTTGCCTTGTCTGTTCCTGCTTGGTTGTGGCGCCATCCTGGAGAGAAATATCAGCTGTGCTGCTTCCATCAACACCCTTGTCTATAGATGCTGGAGATCGGCCTGTTTTCCAGTGTAGTCCTGTTTCTCTGACCGCGAGTGGCTGGATGTGTGATCTCTTCATCCTATGACAGGGGTGGCAAACTGGTTCCAGAAAGAGCCATGTGGCTGCAGGTTTTCTTTCCAACCAAGCAATGGCACACCAGACTCCATTCATCTCATCAAGTGAGTCCAATCTGAACATGATGACTTGATGAGATGAATGGAGTCTGGTGTGCCATTGCTTGGTTGGAAAGAAAACCTGCAGCCACACGGCTCTTTCTGGAACCAGTTTGCCACCCCTGTCCTATGACATAGGGCTGGGTACCGAACATCGGTTCTTTTATGGTACCGACCAAAATGCTTCGGTTCTACAGAGTATCGAAACATGCCTCGTCTTTCGGTGCCAAGTTTCGGTGATTGGCTGTAACATTTAACGTGATTGCGTCATCCAGGAAAAATACATAGGTGGTCACGCCTACAGCCAGGGTTCATGTGTATCTGTTGTGAACTAGTTGCGAGCGTCGTGGAAGCCCTTTAAAATGCCCCCCAGGTCAAAAGTGTGGCTTCACTTTATTAAGACTGATGCCAATAGTGCGCAATGCAATACATCGTGCACGGAAACAATTTAAGAGCAGAAAGTTGCTCGGTGTTTGACTACAAGAAGAGCAGACCGCAGCCGGCGCAACCATCCTCCTCTCAGCAGCCCGTGGGCAGTGCAAAGCCAGAGCGGAGTGAATCATGCTGCTTTCACACCGGACGCAGCAAGAGCTGCTGCTTCCTTTTTGCTGCTTGTACCAGCTTCTGACGCACGGCTGAAGCAGCTTTGCTGCTCTGGCTCTCTGACGTGCGTTGGGAGGAGCTACTCTATCCTTTATTTGCCTGGCAGCTATATTTGCTGTGATCAGTGGGAAAAAAGTAGTTTTATTATGTTTTTAAGTGGTAAAATCCACCTGAAAACTTAATCAGTGCAGTCAGTTCATCCAGATTACCATCCTGCCTTCCAATATTATTTCTGTCAGAGCCACTCAGACCCCCACATACCAGCGGTGCGCTGTCAGTAGGAATCCAATTCAACGGGTTTGTTTGTCTCCTGAGAAAGCAGACATGTTAATTTTTCTAAAGAAAAACTGCTAAGTAAAAAGGTCCTCACAATGTAACAGTGAATATTAGACACTGACTTGTTTGCAACTGTTCTTCTTCACTGAGGTATCGGTATTGGTACCGGCACCGAAAATTTTTTAACGATACCCAGCCCTACTCTGACATGGGAGCTGGCTCGGAGCTCGTCTGCCTGGCTGTGTGTTTCCTGGCCCTTTTACAGTTGCCTTATGTATCTCTGCTTTTGTCTCCTTGAACTCCAGTCGGCCTCAAAAGATGACCACTCACACTTAGCCTGGTTCTGCTGGAGGTTTCTTCCTGTTAAAAGGGAGTTTTTCCTCTCCACTGTGCTACAAGCATGCTTAGTGTGAGGGATTGTATTTGAGTCAATGAGTCGATGCAATCAGCTGGTTTTCCTTAGAAAACTTTTAATCAATCTGACTGAGAGATTCAGTAAACTGTAAAGTGCCTTGAGATTACATGTGTTGTGAATTGGTGCAATACAGATAAACTGAATTGAATCGAATTGAATTACTGGGTTTTGTTTTTTTTATTTGGACCCCACTGATTTTTAATTGGTTACCCCTGCTCTAGGACCATACAAGCTTTTATTTGAGCCAAGTCTCTTCTTTGGTGTGGAACGACAGGGGTCCACTGTTAGCTACTGAGATAGGAAGGAGAGACATACAATTCAATTTCAATTCAGTTCATTTATATAGCGCCAATTGACAACACAAGTCATCTCATGGCACTTTATAGTTCAACCAGATCATACGGTCAAATTGATTCAAAGTTTTCTAAGGAAAACCAGCTGATTGCATCGACTCATTGTCTTCTCAACCAACGTGAGTCCCGTTTTCTCTGTCTCTCCAGCCATCGCTCAAAGTTCCCACAGATCCTGAACTAACCGCTGATACTTCCCTTCCCTCTTCCAGTTCCGGTTCACCAGCACACTGAGTTTCCTGAATCCAACCCCCGCAATCCTTATCAATAAACCTGTTCAAACTTTTACCCTGGTTCTCTGAGTGGTTTACTGCATGTGGGTCAGATCTCTTACGAAAATCATGACATAATTTGATATGCCAGCTTGCATCCCAGTAAATAATGCAAACTGAAGGCAGATCAGGGAAATCCACCACTGATCAATATATCAGACTATGGTACTCAACAGCTGTGGGATGCACCTTCACACCACAAGTTGAGGTTGTGGCATTGAAAATGAAATAAGTCTGAGGCTGGCTTGGGTATCTCATCCATGAGGACAGTCTCCTGCATCCTCATCACCGTGGTTGTGGTCGCACGCAGGCTGCTTTGGCAGGTGTTCCGAGGAGGATAGCAAGATGTCATCATGAACCCCATTGATGGACTGTGATAGGCTAGTCCAAATCCATCTGTAGAGGAAGATGGTGGACTGGATCGAGGCCAGGGCAACAACAAGAGCAAGCCTAAAATACTAGGCATTCACTCCGGACACATTAGCCCATATGCATGGGATGATCGCAAGAAGCAACTGTGAGAGATTGATGGGGAGCGGGATGATTCCTTATTCTTACCAGCCCAATGGTGTTTTAAGAAAATCGTCATAGGGATGGCCAGGCAGAGACCAATGTGCACTGAGGGATGGCTGAAAACTGATAGCTGCTAAAAATAATATACTGTCAAGCCAACCAGAAAATGAACGTGCACAACATCTGTATTTCCCCCCCAAAAATTACTGAAGACAGACTAGATTTTTATGGGTCCTTTGCTATTTAAGCTACACATATATTTATACATTGGTGCTGTTTAAAGGAATTTCTAGTTCTACATAATATGTATATACAGTGGGACAAAAAAGTATTTAGTCAGCCACCAATAGTGCAAGTTCTCCCTCTTAAAAAGATGAGAGAGGCCGGTAATTTTCATCATAGATATACCTTAACTATGAGAGACAAAATGAGAAAAAAAAATCCAGAAAATCACATTGTCTGATTTTTAAAGAATTTATTTGCAAAATATGGTGGAAAATAAGTATTTGGTCAGTTACAAACAAGCAAGATTTCTGGCTCTCACAGACCTGTAACTTCTTCTGTAAGAGGCTCCTCTGTCCTCCACTCATTACCTTCATTAATGGCACCTGTTTGAACCCGTTATCAGTATAAAAGACACCTGTCCACTACCTCAAACAGTCACACTCTAAACTCCACCATGGCCAAAACTAGAGAGCTGTCAAAGGACACCCGAAACAAAATTATAGACCTGCACCAGGCTGGGAAGTCTGAATCTGCAATAGGTAAACAGCTTGGTGTGAAGAAATCAACTGTGGGATCAATTATTAGAAAATGGAAAACATACAAGACCACTGATAATCTTCCTCGATCTGGGGCTCCACGCAAGATCTCACCCCGTGGGGTCAAAATGATCACAAGAACGGTGAGTAAAAATCCCAGAACCACACGGAGGGACCTAGTGAATGACCTGCAGAGAGCTAGGACCAAAGTAACAAAGGCTACCATCAGTAACACACTACGGCGCCAGGGAGTCAAATCCTGCAGTGCCAGACGTGTCCCCCTGCTTAAGCCAGTACATGTTAAGGCCCGTCTCAAGTTTGCTAGAGAGCATTTGGATGATCCAGACGATGAATGGGGGAATATCATATGGTCAGATGAAACCAAAATAGAACTTTTTGGTAAAAACTCTACTCGTCGTGTTTGGAGGAGAGAGAATGCTGAGTTGCATCCAAAGAACACCATACCTACAGTGAAGCATGCGGGTGGAAACATCATGCTTTGGGGCTGTTTTTCTGCTAAGGGACCAGGACGACTGATCCGTGTGAAGGAAAGAATGAATGGGGCCATGTATCGTCAAATTTTGAGTGAAAACCTCCTTCCATCAGCAAGGGCATTGAAGATGAAACGTGGCTGGGTCTTTCAGCATGACAATGATCCCAAACACACCGCCCAGGTAACGAAGGAGTGGCTTCGTAAGAAGCATTTCAAGGTCCTGGAGTGGCCTAGCCAGTCTCCAGATCTCAACCCCATAGAAAATCTTTGGAGGGAGTTGAAAGTCTGTGTTGCCCAGCGACAGCCCCAGAACATCACTGCTCTAGAGGAGATCTGCATGGAGGAATGGGCCAAAATACCAGCAACAGTGTGTGAAAACCTCCTTTTCACACACAGAAAACGTTTGATCTCTGTCATTGCCAACAAAGGGTATATAACAAAGTATTGAGATGAACTTTTGTTATTGACCAAATACTTATTTTCCACCATATTTTGCAAATAAATTCCTTAAAAATCAGACAATGTGATTTTCTGGATTTTTTTTCTCATTTTGTCTCTCATAGTTGAGGTATATCTATGATGAAAATTACCGGCCTCTCTCATCTTTTTAAGTAGGAGAACTTGCACTATTGGTGGCTGACTAAATACTTTTTTGCCCCTCTGTAAAACAAAAGTGTTGAGCAGTTCTTTATCTTTGATTGCATAGAAAACTCCTAGATGACTGCAGAGGCAATTTCTCCCCAATAAAACCTAGAAACGGATTTGTAAAAGAGCAAGAACTTTGTATTAGTAACTTTTATTTGTAGTGTATTGATTTAAATATTTTAACTATATTATGTTTGTAGTTTTTTGGGGGGTTATTTGACCAACTTTTAAATGTTAAAGTAGGACATTTAGAGTAGAATTGCTTGTGCCAGAGGATGAATTAAATCCACATGGGTACAAAAATCACCTGGTAGTGGTGGCCATCGCCCCCCTGGCCCTATATCTAGATCTGTACCTGTTAACAGAGGTATCTGAGAGAGGTTAGGTGGCCTGAAGAGCATGAGGCTATGCACCAGGCCCGATGGGCAGGGCCGGTACACAGCGGGCCAAGTGTATGTATTCCGTTCAGTCCAGTTTATTTCACAAATCAGTTAGAATACAAAAGCATACAAGCAAGTATGGTACACCCCAGAAGTTATTTATACCTTATGAACAGAGGCCCATTTGCTGCCACAACTAACAAAATAATTGCTACTACCCAGAGCACCAAACCTAGATCCCACTACTTTTAGGCTACAGACTCCCAAGATACAGAGATATTCATACAGAGACATCAAATACATTACATACTGTATATGCATACATATCTGAGAGAGTTTTGATCATGTAAAGTCCTCCGCTGTGGTTTCTATTGAAGGTATGAAACACTTAAAAGCATTAAATATAATTCAAAAGGATTTTTTTGTTTAAGCATGTTTCTAAAATGAACAAAGATGCATTGGCTACCCTTTGATTGTGAGTCAATCTCATTCATTCCAGATTGGCATGTAAAGCCAACAGGGGATCAAGGATGGAACCAAGGAGTGGAGAGGAGTAACCTGTCCTTAGAAAGTGGTTCACAGTTCTTATATTGTTAGTATTTTTTAAGCATTTTGAACCCTGCAATCTAGATTTAATAAATCTGATTAAACTTCTTAATGCAGGCCATACTTTCTATTCTATTATACAGTCTAATTGTTGTTTCAGCACCTCACTTTTTCAGTCTTTCTCAGACTTTCTAGACATAACCTCTGATGTATTGATCAGTGATGGATGCTCCTCTCCCTCCTCATGTCCTCAGCTGTTGATGCATGGAGCCTGCTTTGGCAGGTGCGCATATAGGGGGGGATATGGAGCAGGAGACCTGAGTGGAAGCACAGACTGAATTGCTAGCTAGGCTTGAGCCCAACTGGAGCCATTCAGAAAGCATGCCTAAAACAGAAGAGGGGAGTGCACATGCATTTGGTGATAGTTGATATAGGGTAATATGGGTAATATGTGTGTGTGTGTATAAAAGGGAATTAATTAATTAATTATTTAATAGATTTGTTTTTCCCACCACATAGTACAGAGATAAACGATAAGAAGGTAAAAAGTATAAAAATGTAAGCAAGTGAGGAGAGAAGGGAGAGTACCGTAGAGCAGGCAGAAAGGCGTGAGCATAAAAAATCCGCAGGTGATTTTGGGGCAAAAACAAGCACACCCTCAGAATGCTTCTTCTGCACTGTTGTTCCATATCCAAGTGGCTGGAATAGTGTACAGGAACATCTGTGTAGAGTATGGGCTGGAAACCCCAAGGTCAAAGTGGGAAACACCCCCAAAGATGGTAGAGGATGGCCGAGCCAAGATCCTGTGGGACTCCCAGATATTGACAGACCGAATGGTAATGGAAAACCAACCAGACATTGTGGTGGTGGACAAAAAGCAGAGGAAAGCCATTTTGGTTGACATAGCAATACCAAGTGACTGCAGCATCAGGAGCTGCAAGGCCACAGCGTATCTAATAGAGAGAGGGAATTGTTTATCCTATAGGGATTGTTTGGGATAAAATAAATAGTTCTCATAACATCTAGATCAGGGGTCGGCAACCCAAACTGCTCAAAGAGCCATATTGGACCAAAAAAAAAATAAAAAATCTGTCTGGAGCCGCAAAAATGTAAAAGCCTTATATAAGCCTCGTATAGCAACATAGTATTATCCCACTATAGAAAAGGACTACATGGGCTTAAATATATGATAAAAATTTATGATTAAATGTTTATCCTGAAGCAAATGTCACATAGTAGCCTGAGGTGACGGAGGAACAGTGAACGCCCCCATCGCGCATCGCTTCTCCGAACGCCGCTTCACCGCCTTCACTGCACGGTTTAAGTTTTCTTGCAATGATGAAATTATAGAAACACAATAAAGAAATCTTTGTATGGTGGATGTGTTTCTGTTGGGAGCAGTTTATTGAGTCATGAGGAACCAAGCAGGAATTGACATCAGAGCTGTGTTCTCTAACCCCGAAATCCCACATCCTCCGTCACCATCGTTCCTTGGTCTGATTAATATTTTTAGGATTTGGGGAAAAAATGGAAGAAATTTCAGATACCTGCATCCAAGCGCTACCAAGCGCAATCCTTTTGCATTGATAATGAAAGCAAATGATTCTGTCTATTTGAATCCTCATTTCCTATCAACTATTTTCCTTTTTTCCCTTTGGGATTCATATTCCGAGACACACCTGTAGCTTTGTTTGCCTGGCACCACTCCACGGTGGTTCCAAGTTATGACCACTGATCTCTAAGGCTATGACGCCAATTATTGTTTAAATCTATTTATAATACAAATGTTTACAGCATTGGAAAACATTAATTAATTTTTGTTTGACCTCCTGCACACCATATTAAAACAAAAACAAAAAAAAGAAAAAGCTCCAGGGAGTCACAAGGGGGAGGCTAAGAGACGCAGGTTGCCGACCCCTGTTCTAGATTATCTAGTCTGGAATTAGTTTGTTTGGTTAAACCATCTGCCGGTTTAAGCTCAGGAGAGGGTAGTGATGCTGAGGAAAATACTAATAATAACAATAATAATTGAACTTTACTGATCTCACATAGGAGAAATTCACTCTCTGCATTTAGACCATCCCCTTGGGGAGCAGTGGGCTGCCTTTGTGCGGCACTCGGGGAGCAGTGTGGGATTAAGGGTCTTGCTCAGGGACCCAGAGTGCAGGCTGTGGGGATAGAATCTGGTACTTGCAACCTCAGAGCACAAGTGCACTGCTCTAACCACTAGGCCAACACTGCCCTAATCCCCTAATGAGGCATCACACATTATAGGTCAGAATCGTCCAGAGCGGACCTCTAGCCTAGCCTACAAAGTCAGACTCTGAGCTGGAAGATGACAGTTAATATGACTGCAGCAGCTCCAGTAGAAAACACATGGTAGGGAAACACTGTCTGCTAAGTCTCTGGTGCAGACACTACAGTATCACCAGTTATTAGTTTATAAAATAGTAATTGGTAGATTATACTTTAAATGAACCATATTTTCAACTAAATCCCCCACTGCTGTTACAAGACATACTCTACTATATTCTTAAATGTATTGCTGGCAACTCCACCCATCCTTCACTGCCAGGGTTGTCACATCTTCCTGTTTCCAGCCTAAAAACAACATGAATCATACCCCTGTCTCCTCCATTACATTGAACCAACAAGTAAACATTGGTTTCCCACTTTCATATGATGCTTAATCAACATTTTGCTTGGGAGAAAGATAGGTAGAACAGATATTTTACATGTATTGTTGGGGTTTTATCTGAAAGAAGCTTTCTGATTCAACTGTCAATAGATTGTAAGAGTTTTGAACTTAATACTCATGCTCACTGAGCCTGAAAGATCCATGCTATGTGTTACCGTCTGGTTAATTCCACTTCTTAATTTGTTTGAAGAGTTAGGCTACAACTATCAGCCATGTTGTGAGTCCCATAAATCTGTTGCTCTAGCTAAAAACCCTGGTGAATAAGCAAGATACAGTTATTATCATTCAACTAATAATTGTTGGGATCTGGAGGTCTGTCCACTTTCTCCACCAGAGGGCGTACTAGATCTCCTGGAGCCGGAGCTGATTGCTACCACCTGTCGCTCATCTGCTCATCAGGGGATCTGTACTTAAGGAGGCAGAGGACGTCTCTCCAGTGCCAGAGTGTTTGCCAGTTATGGTTAGCAAGCCTGAGCCAACCTGCCTGTCTGAATCTCTGACTCCCTTGAAACCTGAACCTGAACCTGATCCGTTTTCTCCTCTCTGTTCCTAGGTTGAACCTGCCTGAAAACCTGAAAACTCTGAAGAGTTTCTCTGTTGGAAATCTGCCTGCCCGCTCTCTGAAGAATCTAGAAGGAAAACTCAAACCAGTAATCTGCAAACACTCAAACCAAGCTCTGCCTCCGCCAAGCCCTCAGCCTGCCGACAGCCTCTGGACCCTCAAGGTCGCCCCCCTCAGCCGCTAAGCTCCGACCCCAGAACAGGTACAGCCCTGCTCGCTCACATCCTGCCAATTATTCTGGACATCAGCTAACATCTCTGTCCCCCTCTGCAGTGAACCCGCTCGTGACCAGTCCCGGCTCTGATTAACCCCCTGGATCTGTTTATTCTCTGTACAGAAAACATCTTAATAAACTGTTGAACTTTTCTCCTGTTTCCGTGTGTTCTGCATGTGGGTTAGGAACCTTAAATCAAACATGACAATAATTGGTTTTACCCTCATTTTGAATGACCTTTTATTTAGCTAGTTATTTAATATATTCATAAGTTTCTGATAAACTTGCAGAACATTTCACTGTTCATTGGTATTAACAGTTCTGTCAATGAAAAATAATAGTAAAAATTTTAAAAGCGTGTCATCAACACTGAGGGCCGGATCTATCAAAAGTTTGCGTGTATAAAAACGTGAGCTATTTCACTGCGCACGCTAAAAAAATTTACAAACTGATCTATCAACAGCTTGCTAAAAGGATTTGGTCTTTAAAACGTGCTAAATAGCGCCTCTTATACATTTAGTACTTTTTCTGCAATGAATATGCAATATCATTATACCAAATTTATGGGAAGCGCAGTACCAGTGCAGAATAAACGAGGGCTTGATGATTGAACTAAAAGTTTTAAATTCTCCTTTACTTTTCAAAAACACATTAAAAAAAATAAAGTTCTTCAGGATCTGCTGGATCCAGTGTTAGACTGACCCTAACATGACTGACAGATTCAAATTTTGTGCTTAATGTTTTAGAAATGTCACTTAGCTCTCTAAAATATACTTGCCTTTTCCCTAAAATCCTTCTCTTTAAACGCATTGCTTTTTTGCTGCTTGATCTGAAGCTGTTTTCTGACATTTGAAAGGTACATTTGTGACGATACAGCACCCGATTGCTCTTGTTCTGAATGTAGCTGTTATAAAACCTTTCATGGCTTTCCCCTAAATTATATTAGGATGGATAAAGAAAAAAACAAGACCTCCTGATTAAAATGTTCCAGACTCAAATTCAGACTTGGTGAAGTTTGGACTAAACCAGATAACTTTGATTGAAGGGGATCTGTTTCCAGCTTAGGCAGTAAACTGGGAGTGGTGTCTGTGAAACTCTACATTGACTCAACATTTCTTTAGAAGTAGAATTTTTTTCCTCTCAGGTCTTTTATTCTTCTTTTATCAGATTTTGTTGAATATCTTATTTTGGAGATCAAAACGTTCTTTGAGGTGGTTAATGGTGGTTAAAAAATCTTTAAACCTAAACGTTAGAGGTAATTAGTTTAAAATATATATATTTTTTCTTGTACAGTTTATGCAGTTTGCACTCTCCTCTTTGATTCAGGTGTGGAATCTGCTGAGCACAAGAAAAATAAAATCCAGCACAACAGCTTTATTTTTTATTCTTGAGTAAATTATACAATTATACATTATTTATACCTACAGTAAATGATCATGGAATTCTGTGAAGGTTCAAACCTTTGGTGTTCCACAAGGTTCAGTTCCCGGCCCAATACCTTATTGGTATAATCTTTTATTTACTGCTTTCTTTCAGCCTTTTTCTGATATATTTCCTTCCATGCGTATGCAGACGGCACCCAGCTGAGTCTTTCTAAAGTTCCAACTGGTCAATATTCAAATAGAAATCTTCATATTAATAACAACATGAAGAAATTTAGCTCGCCTTTCTGTCAATCCAACTGAACCAAGTTAGCAGTTAAATCGGCAAGCCTTTATAGGTCCTGATGGGTTTCAGTAGCTTTAAAGTTTTTTCATTTGTTCTTGAAAGTTTAAAAAATGTTCTGTGATATATATGAAAGTTAGGAGAGTTTTTGTCAAGAACAACACAGGTATGGAAAGGCAGAACACAATTATTTATTGTTGGGAGCTGGAGAAAATCCCACCTTTCTCCAGCAGAGTCCGCCGTGGATCCTCTGAGGGAGCCTCCTGCACAGCTGCAGCTCATCTAGATCATCAGAGGATCCACTATATAAGCTGTCTTCAGACCTTGCCTCAACGCTGCAGTGTTGTTCCAGTTGGTCAGCGCTAAAGCCTAAGATCTTTGAGTATCTCCATGACCTTGAATCCAGGTTGGATCCTAACCTCTATCTCTGTGTTTCCAGGAAACGTGTGTCTCCTCCGTGAAAGCTCAGGAAGAGCTAACCTGCCGAGCCGACCCTCTGAGCCAAACCCTGAAGATTCTCTGAGAACCTCAAGCAGCTCTGGACCAGAGCTGGGAGACCAAGGCTAAGGTCTGTTCAAGCTAGACGTGAGACGCTGAAGCAGCAAACGGACTCTGCTGATAAACACCTCTCCAGAACCAACAGTGACTCTCCCAAAAGAGAACCTCAAGAACCCTCAAGGTACAATCAGAGCCCACTTGGAAATCAAATCCTGTCAGCAGTCCTTAACCGCTCTGTCTCTCACGCAGACTCCGGTGAAACCAGAACCCAGGCCCGAACCAGTCATCAGTACATTCTGTGTGTTGTGCTTAATAAACGTGTTAAACTTTCATCCTTGTGTCCGTCAAGTGGTGTTCTGCATAATTGGGTCTCCATTTGAGAACCCATCATGACATTTATTAGATTTCTAGTTATCAGTGAAGTAAGGTCCAGGCTTAGTCTGTTGGAAAGAACGGTAGTCAATCAAACATGGCATGACTATCTTTGTGTCAATGATTTGACCTTCTTTTGGAGAAAATATAAGGTAAAGGGTAATATTCTAAAATAAGCCTGCTTTGCAACTATAATGTGTCTACTAACAGGTAACTCTACGTATGCAAATACAAAAAGTGAATAAACATTTGGCAAAATGACTTGTTAAATGATTTGCTTAATTAAAAATCACTAACCTTTAGTCTATGTATTCTTAGTCTTAAATGAGTTAATTCAATTATTAGACTTTAGACAACTTTCATTGGAATTTCTTTCTCTGTGTATAGAAAATTATAATAAAAGTGACATTTCGTTTTGTACAGCTCTCATGACATTTCCATTTCTTAAAGTGCATCAGTGAGCAAAAGTAAACAGCGTGGGAGAAAAAACTATCTTCGGTTTATTTATATAGCACCAATTCACAAAAACATGTCATCTCATGGCACTTTACAGGGACAATGCAACCTGATCATATAGTCAAATTAATTCAAAGCTTTCTATCTAAGTAAAACCAGTTGATTGCATTGACCAATTGACTCGAAGGCAATCCTTAGCACCAAATATGCTTGTAGTGACAGTGGAGAGGAAAAACTCCCTTTTAACAGGAAAACTGTACAGCAGAACCAGACTTACTGTGAGCAGACTTGTGCTGAGTTAGTAGCTAGCAAATGTTAGGACTCCCATTAAATGACTTTTGGTCATGATATGGTATCCAAAATTGAATAAGCATATTAGAAAACACATACATTTTAATGTGATATTACTGTTTAAACACTTACACTGACATAAAGCTTGTTTTAGCTTTATAAACAACAGTTCAGAACATGTCAGCATGGGGTACCATGACATCCATTTTGGTAGCTTGTGATCAAAGATCATCAAAGAAACTAATTATTTACAGAGAAACTCTCTCTGACTGGTGCTGGACCTCTGTATCTCCGTTCCGAAGGCCAGAGGTTTCTCCTACATTTAGCATCGTAGTAGCAGGCCACACATCAGGAGTTTCTTGTTCCAGCCAGGTACACATCAAGGGAAGGGCTTCTTTTGTGCTTAAGGCTCCCTCATTCTGTCAGAATCTGAAAGTTCTGAAAACTCATGAAGAAATGTTGCCAACTGTCTGTTTTGTGGCAATTTAGTTCTGATGTCAGCCATCAGGTCCACTTTGCCTTTGGTCAGTTTGAGGCCTCTCATGCTGGCACTTCTACGATTGAACTGTCCAGAGGTTAGTCCTCACAAAGGAAGAAGCAGGCATGAGACATTTGCTTTAGTCCTCACCATCTATGTCCTTCTATGTCCTTCACCATCAAAATACTCAGCAAGTCAATTTTATTCTCTGTTCTGGTTGGTTAGAATCTAGCCTGGTCAACGAATCGAATTGTATTCATAATATACTGGTAAAATATCAAAACAATATCAAACAGGAAAGCAACATCCTGTTTTTCAAAATGTAAAAGGGTAAGAACAGATGGGTAACTACAAAATAAAACATTATTTTTTTTACATATTTCCCAATGCAAACTACTGGTATTTAAACACTCAAGAAAGTAGTTTTGCCATCATGATCAAAATATTTCTTTTATTATGAAAGGACAAAAAATGTAATCAAATCCAGTTGTTGGGATCCAGAGGCTTACCCACCAGAGGGCGCCAAGGATCCCTTCCTGAAGGCTTGCTCACCTGCAACACCTGTTCTCCATCTGCTCATCAAGAGGACCTACTTAAGCAGGAGGAGACTAATACTCGGGTGCCAGAGTGTTTGCCAGTTATGGTTGAACCTGTCTGAAACCAGAAACCCAGAAGAGTGTCTCTGTTGGAAATCTGTTTGTCTGATCTCTGAGAAACCCTGGAGAGTCAAACCTGTCAAAGACCTGCCTGCCTGCTCTCTGAAGAATCTGGAAGGGAAACTCAAACCTGGTGATCTGCAAGCACTTAACCAAGCTCTGCCTCCACCAAGCCCTCAGCCTGCCGTCAGCCTCTGGACCTACAAGGTACCCCTCCTCAGCAGATCCGCTCCACCCCCTGAACCGTGACCCTCTCTGCCCAGATTTGCCTGAACCCTGAACCAGAACTCTGTTATACATTTTAATCAATAAACCTTTGAACTTTTTCCAGTCTCTGAGTGTGTTCTGCATATGGGCTAGAATCCTAAAACCCATCATGACACCAGTGGCAGCAAACTGCAACTGCAAGAGCAACTCCATATTGCAGCCATGGACAAAGAGATGCTAACGTTGGACGCTGAAAACAAAGCAGTTTGTTTTATCATAGGGATGCTTATCAAAATGGTTATAACAGAAAGAAAAGGTTGGGGTTGAAAATGCCCATGTTCTGGATGCGGGTGGTAAGTTTTAATGATGTCGTACCAAATGAAGTGTTCATAACTGAATAAAAGTAGAATGCACGCAGAGCCAGGGGATGGCCAACATTTTTTTTCTTTTTAATATAGAACCTTTAAAGTACTGATAAAGTGTCAGCATATAATAAGTTTGGCCCGAATCTATTAGTTCAGTATTATTTTTATTCATTAACATGCTTTGTAATGTTTGTTTTCCCAAATAATTTCAGAGGCAGAAAGTCTATTGCATCTATTTTTCTGCAACGCTAAAAATTAGTGTGCTGAGCAAACCTTGTTTTAACTTTTAAAAATTGTTCCACATTTTAATAATATATGGGAGTATTAAAAACACAATTTCAACAAAGGAAATTATTGCAAAGTGGATGAATATCAATAAAGCTTTATTTTTTGCATATGCTGAGAAAGGGCTACTTTTTATTTGTTTTACAAAGGTCTATTGTAGATTTGTGTTTAGTTAGTGAATACATGATGTTAGATGCAACTTATATATGAAATAGGACAACATTGTTGCCTCAGATGTCACAGAAATTCTGTAATTTTGTATTAGAAACTTAGTAAGACAACATTAGAAAGTCATTGCATGGGAAAGTTAACCCAGTAGCTACTGTAAGGTATTGAGAAAAACTCAGAAAGGTTTCAAACAAGAGCATTTTCTCCCAACAAGGAAAAGCCAATGAATTCCTCAGATAACTGTGCTTTCAGTTCAATGCAGGGATTTTGTGTGAGAGACATTTCCTCAACCAATAGTTTGGTAAACAACCTCTCTATCATATTTTAAAGACTTCTTGGATCAGTAGACAAATAAAACACTTCTCATCTTAAAACAGAGCTAGAACAATTGTTTTATTTTCCATTGGAGCTCCAGATTTCTAGATGAATCCTGCTGAAAGTCCCTGCTGTGCTTTGCTGCTGTATGATGCAATCTAGGTGAATCACCATCGTCAAATGAAATGTGAACAATGCACACCCATAAACTAATAAAGAGCAGCTGAATGTTTTTTTAGGCTATTCCTGGAAGCCTTTCTGGAAAAAGTATAAAATCTAATTTAAGGATTTAAAAATCTCATTCCCTCTGGCTGAAAAACGTATTTAAACCCGGGAATCATCGGTTTTTAGTGGGAACAGCTCACTGATCCGTGTCGGCCCGTGTCAAATGACATTTGTTTGCTTTATGTCTGTGCTAGGATTTAATTTAGGAATATTCTTTTGCTTATTTGTATTTTTTGCTACTTTGTGCTGTCAGGTAGGTTAAATTTAAGTTATTTCTTGATACTATTGGCCTAGAAGTGATTACACCTGGGTTTAGAAAGACTGAAAATGGCTTAAAAATGTAACCACAGTTAAACATTGATAGAATCAGGTTTTCTTTAAAGATATAATTTCTTCCCTCAAAAATAAAACCCATAACTGAAAGACTGCCCCTGTTTTTTTCACTGCAACAAACAAAATCCAAACAAATAATTTTTTCTTAAAATTTGTGAATTTGTTCTTGAACGGAGGAGGTAAGTGAGACACTTTTCCAATGGAACAACAACATTTACATTTACAATCAGAAAAAAAAAACTATTACATTGCCTTAGTTCAAGTGCATATTATCTAATTATCTTATTTTAAGAGTAAAAGTACTCATTCCATTGGCAAACGATCTTATTTACCTACTAAAATTAAGGGTAAATACTCATACTTGAAGAATTTTTGACTTATTTTTTGATCATTTTTGCAGTGTTGCTCAGTTTATCTTTGTCCCATGGTTAAATTTGTTTAATGATCTACAACATATAACTGTGACCAAAAAGCTCAGAAAATCTGTAAATTACCACAAATACAGAATTATGAAGAGTTTGTCTATTTTTTTGTGTTTTTTTTATATGCTTTGCCATTTTTACACCCAGAATATAAAAACAAAAATGACTAAAACGTAAACAGCTTGTCGGGGAGTGTTGGCCTAGTGTTTACAGCAGTGCACTTGTGCTCTGAGCAAGACCCTTAACCCCACAACGCTCCCCGGGTGTCACATAATGTTAGCACACTGCTCCCCAAGGGGATGGGTTAAATGTAGAGGTAAATTTCTCCAATCTGAGATCAATCAAGTTAAATTAAAAAAGGATTATTATGTACCATTATCGGGTATATTTCCATCTTCTACCCCTTTCCTTGGGTTTTATACTAGAAAATAGTAAGGGCACCAGATTTCTTTTCCAAATACTTTCAATTTTTTTTGTGACAAAGTCTAGACAAGCCAGTGAGACTTGGTTTAAGAAAAGAAAAAGTGATCCAGCAGTTTTGCAAAAGAACTTGGAGCTGCCTGTCGATCCCATTCTCACCAATCATACCTCCATACACACTTTTTATTCTCCCTGAAGTCTTGTGTGCAGCTGCATCCACTGACAAAAACCTTGCACCTTCTCTCTGCAGCTGCTATGCTCAGCTGAAGTGCACCCCAGAGGGCTGTAATATTTACATTAATTCCCACAGGTGCTTTATAATAATGCTCCCCGACTGTCGGTTAACATGTTCCTGTGGATTTCCTGCTGGGTCGCTGAGCAAACCCTGGAGCTGACTCCAACAGCTGTGCTCATGATGCATTCAATTCTATCTTAAAACCACCCGTTTTCAAGTTTGTCTTAAATTACCCCCACTATTCCTACTAAACAGTTTGAACTCTGAAAATGAACAGATGACGTGCTTGCTTATTTAGCAGGTGCTTTATCCCCACTGGAGGTAATACGGGATTATTTGTATTCATGAAATGTCACTTCAAAGTGTGTACTCGGAGAGCTGGGGATCAAATTGTGGAGGAATTGTGTGAAAAACCTTCTCTATAATTCTATGTTGGGATTATCTCCTACTTTTTGAGTCACACAGATGAGGATAGTGAATTGTGGTGTTCTCAGCACATCACCTGAGCTCATAGTATACATATGCAGACAGTTTAGACTTTCTTAAACAGCAGCATGTATTACTGTATACCCTGTGCACGAAATATGAAAAAAGTGATCAAATGTTCCATTCCCTGGTAGTGCCTTATGTCCTTCACTCGTTCCATCCCCCTACCTTATGTTCTTCATTTTGTCTTTTACTTTTCTTTCTACTTTGCGTTTCACCTCCCTTTATTGCTGTCCTTCCTTTATTCCTTTGTTTTCTTGCTTGCATGCAACCTCGCTTGATTTATTCTGTCCTTTCTTGTGCTACTTCCATTTTTCCTTTTCTTTGTGTCTTTGTTTGTCACCTTTTGTTGGCTTATGTCATTACTGGTTTCTTTTATTGTTTGTTTCCTCTCTACCTTCTCTTTTACAGTCATTCCCTATTTCAATGAGAAATATTTAAAGGGCAGAAGACAGAAAAACTGAAAAGGAGTCTTGAGAAAATGTAAAAAGATGGAGAAAGAGTAGCAGCTGAACACATCAGTGTTCAATTCAGTTTTTAGACCCTTTTTTGTGGACCTCTGCTGTGGTCCTATAACTACTGCAGCCAATCGACATTAAAATAATACATGAAATCACATGAGAAAAACAATAGATTTCAACACTTTAATCTAACAAGGTAGAAAAAACGGCACATAATCCGTGCTTAGGCTCTTAAAGAGGGATTGAACCCTCACAGTCTAAAGTCCCAAAAGACTCAATCTTTAGGATGCTCCTGCTGTTGAACTAACTGGACTCACCTCCAGTGAATGCTCCCTTCATGAATCAGTGAAACAAAAACTGTGTGCCCCAAAGGGTCTTCTCTGTTACCAGATGTTTCCTATTTACATGTATCTATTGTTATGGTAGTTCCATATGCACTTAGTGGACCAATGTGTCCAAACTGTCCACCACCATTTCAATAAAGATGCTACAAAACCTATGTCAGCCAAACAGTTGACTATCTTAAGCTTGTTTTATGCCTAAGTTGTCTACAAGGTTTGGACAGCCAAATTAGGTTATTTTGGGCTTCCACGCCTCTCCGTGCACTCTGCACCTAGGATGATAATTAACAACTAAGCAAACAGATTCAAGCGGAAAAACATGGCAAGCGAGCGACAGCTCCTACCAGAGAGGATTTGCAAATGTAAACGTCTAGTGACATCCTGTGATTTAGCCCATAAATATCACCACTATCAACAGAGTGTTGAACAACTCCTGGAAATGAATCACTGTCGCCCTTGGATGGCATAAAGAGGCTTTGAAAAAGTTGAAAACAGCTGTGTTTTCTACTTCCTCACAAAGTGTCGTCTTTAATAGGTAATATTAGGTATTAAAACACAGCCTGATTATATTCTTGAAAAATATGCTTCAGATTTTTACCTCCTCTTTTATGTACTACTGTATCTCAACCACATTTGTATCTGAAAATGAGCCAACATGTATTTCCCTAGTATTATTATTCCTCTGTCTTCGGAAACTGTGGGCTTTAACATTGATTTGTCCATTGCTGCCTTTAAATATCTTTACTGATTTGATGTACGCAGCAATTTAGCCAGTTGACTTTACCTTAAGGTTTGCTGATCAGACAAAATGCCTAATTAAATGCCTCAGGAAATGTTGTTCTTCTCTATGTCTATCCATCCATCTTTTACCAATTATTCCGTCAGGGTTAGAGAAGCCAATTAACTAAAGTCATGTTTTTTTTGGACTGAGGGAAGAAGCCTGAGTACCTGGATGGAACCCTGGGAGAACATGCAAATTCCATGCAGAAATACCCCAGACTGGGAATGGAACCCTGCAACCTTCTTTCTGCAATGGAACAGTGCTACAAACTGTGTCACCATGCAGTTGATCGTAACCAGAATCGGCTCTCAAGACAGCACATAATGGCCATACTGCTATATATGAAAGATTGAGAGTGCTTCTCTATGTGTCCAGTAAGAACTATGCTGTGTGTCAGATCTACTTTTACACTGACTTGCATTTCCACATAGGCAAAGGCCTCTTATAGTGGGCATTAAGTTATTTGGTGCTTTCATTTCCGAGACTAACCCTAGTTTGTTTTTCTATGGTAAAGATAACCAAAGACCACATATGAAAAGTGAAAAAGATGTATTACAGGATCAACAATCAAGGTAAAATCTCAGATCATTGCAATTCTGTAGAAATTATAGGTCCACACAAAGCAGACTTACTGCTCCTACGTGAGCAACCTCACATCAAATCACTCATCATGTCCGTAAGTTTCCATCTCTCTCACACATCGTGGAATGACAGCACTTAAACACCCCATCCAACCCACCAGTGTCCATGTCTCAGAGTGATTAATGGGTGTTCATGGCAGTGCACACCCATGCTTTCACCCGCTTGATTGATGGGCCTGTGGATTTGACAGATGGACAGATGTGATGTTGCAGAGCGCTGTGTTAGGAAGTGATACCTCAGTTTTAACAACCTTAGAGTGTAGATCCATTTTAAAGAGAGGGGATTGAGACGCTCTAAACAGGTTTTTATTGTTTAAAAACACCTGATAAAACCTGGTAAAACTTAAACAGAGGGCATTTAAGTAAAATACCAAAGACAAATTACAAAACAGACTTACAGAAAGACGTAACCACATTTAGGTTACATTTAAAGAATATATATTTTTCAACAAGAATAATATAGAGCCTTTACTAGACAACCTCTAAGAGAAAAGGGTTCCCTTGTTTCTTTATGACCACACAGGTGCATACAGTGTCAGCTACAAATGAGCAACATTTAATCTCTACGAAGATTGATGGCTGTTTTCCTGTAAAACTGTTCCATAAACCCCATGAGTGATGAGGAAATAATCTAAAGTCAACCTAAAACTTAATAGACCTGAAGGCAGGAAGTCTGAGCATCCACTCAAGGATACATGAAACCCACTCAAAATACACTCTTTTACTCCAACAAATCAGATATTTCAAGATAAATTGTAGCTCAGCTATAGGAAATGTAATGTTTAAACCAAAACTGCTTTCTTAAATATGTCATCTTATGTTTTTCCTACCATTATGCAAACATCTTCAGGAAGATGGATAGGTTTATGTTCAGCCCAGAAATCTAATAGATACCACACACCTGCCCAAAAATATCTTGGTTTTAAAGCAATATAGCAGTGAAACAGTTTATAAAGGTAAAGTTCATCCAACTGCTTTTAAGAAATGCAAAATAGTGCAAAAAGGATTTGTAAAAGTATTGAGATTGGGGAAAAATGAACTTAAAAAAATTAAATGTGTTCAACAAAAATTTGTTCAATTAATGCAAATAGAATTAGGTCTTCACAGTCATTCCAGTCAATGTAAACCAATGGTTGGGGAATAGGGTTATCCCAGGATTTGCTGCTAAAGTAATTTAATATAAGAGGTTCCTATTATAAACAAAATTGCCAAAAGCATCACTTATCCTATCCTTTGAAATCAGGTTATCAATTTCATGGCCACAGGTCAATAACATCCTCCACCAAAGCAGGTAGACTGCTTCCATAAACACTTTTTGAAGCAGCTGGTTGCTGTCAGTAAATACCAGCTTTAGTATAATTGTTGCCAAATGTACATTAAGTATTGCTATAAAAATCTACTTCTGGTAAATTATAATTTGTTAACTTTTCGAGATTAAATAAAAAGTGGAAGCAACTGGGAATGTCAGAGGTTGGAAACCCTGCAACTCTGGATCTCTGAACCAGGGATGGAGGTCTCAAGAACAGTGTATGTATATAGACTCACCGGCCACTTTATTAGGTACACCTGTCCAACTGCTCGTTAACACTTAATTTCTAAGCAGCCAATCACATGGCGGCAACTCAGTGCATTTAGGCATGTAGACATGGTCAAGACAATCTCCTGCAGTTCGAACCGAGCATCAGTATGGGGAAGAAAGGTGATTTGAGTGACTTTGAACGTGGCATGATTGTTGGTGCCAGAAGGGCTGGTCTGAGTATTTCAGAAACTGCTGATCTACTGGGATTTTCACGCACAACCATCTCTAGGGTTTACAGAGAATGGTCCAAAAAAGAAAAAACATCCAGTGAGCGGCAGTTCTGTGGGCGGAAATGCTTTGTTGATGCCAGAGGTCAGAGGAGAATGGCCAGACCGGTTCGAGCTGATAGAAGGGCAACAGTGACTCAAATAACCACCCGTTACAACCAAGGTGGGCAGAAGAGCATCTCTGAATGCACAGTACGTCGAACTTTGAGGCAGATGGGCTACAGCAGCAGAAGACCACACCGGGTGCCACTCCTTTCAGCTAAGAACAGGAAACTGAGGCTACAATTTTCACAAGCTCATCGAAATTGGACAATAGAAGATTGGAAAAACGTTGCCTGGTCTGATGAGTCTCGATTTCTGCTGCGACATTCGGATGGTAGGGTCAGAATTTGGCGTCTACAACATGAAAGCATGGATCCATCCTGCCTTGTATCAACGGTTCAGGCTGGTGGTGGTGGTGTCATGGTGTGGGGAATATTTTCTTGGCACTCTTTGGGCCCCTTGGTACCAATTGAGCATTGTTGCAACACCACAGCCTACCTGAGTATTGTTGCTGACCATGTCCATCCCTTTATGACCACAATGTACCCAACTTCTGATGGCTACTTTCAGCAGGATAATGCGCCATGTCATAAAGCTGGAATCATCTCAGACTGGTTTCTTGAACATGACAATGAGTTCACTGTACTCAAATGGCCTCCACAGTCACCAGATCTCAATCCAATAGAGCATCTTTGGGATGTGGTGGAACGGGAGATTCGCATCATGGATGTGCAGCCGACAAATCTGCGGCACCTGTGTGATGCCATCATGTCAATATGGACCAAACTCCCTGAGGAATGCTTACAGCACCTTGTTGAATCTATGCCACGAAGAATTGAGGCAGTTCTGAAGGCAAAAGGGGGTCCAACCCGTTACTAGCATGGGGTACCTGATAAAGTGAGTGTATGTAGGGGTGTGTGTTTGTGTGTACAGTATATGTATGTATGTATGTATGTATGTATGTATGTATGTATGTATGTATGTATGTATGTATGTATGTATGTATGTATGTATGTATGTATGTATGTATGTATGTATGTATGTATGTATGTATGTATGTATGTATGTATGTATGTATGTATGTATGTATGTATGTATGTATGTATGTATGTAAAGATATATAGATATCTGATGTATATACAGATATCTAGCAAAGCAAAACACTGGTAATGATAATTATAGCTATTATAATTAGATCATTGGTAACTGTATCAACAAAATACCCATCATTTCCATAACCATCATAGTAATCACTGTTATGACATTAAAAATAATAGCAACAATAACAACATTAGTATTAAAAACAGTAATGACGACTGATAATGATGAATAATTATAATTGATGTTTTTAATCATAACCAATCTAACAGAATCACAATAGTGGATAAACATCACTATTTGTTTTGGTATGTATGGAAGATCTAATTTCTTGTATGAGGATTTAAACACCTGGATGTTTTAAACGTTCCCTGTGGTTTTCACTTAGTGCATTTTAGAGTTTGTGTTCTGTTGTTAAATATAACCTTCCTGGGGAAATTTTTTTTGATGTTAAATGGCACTAAATGTTTAAAACATGATCGGGGCTGTGTGGTAATGAACTCTGAGAGTAAAAACAGAAATGTTATATTCCAGATATCTTGCTTTGTTTAATAATTTGGAGTGCCCTTTCCTGGAAATTTGTTCCACCGTTTGTTTCTCTGTACCTATTATCAATGGGTGCTGAGCTATTTCTGTCTTTTTAATGTCCCCGTTACGGCGTTCAGTAAATTCTGCTCATACCAGGTAAAAAAACACCCCCTGGTTACTTTTTAAAGCTCATAAACAAGTCTTTTTATATATATATATATATATATATATATATATATATATATATATATAGAGAGAGAGAGAGAGAGAGAGACGTGGGCCCTTTTCTGTAGCTTCAGTCCACACCAGTAGTTTTCACTCAGCATTCAAAATACAAGACAGCAGCAGAGTGGAACTATGTCCTGGTGTTGCTGAAAGGAAAGTGGCGTTAGTTTCTGCAGCAGCGGCCAGACAGACCCATAAATCATTTGTCTACTAATGGCAGCTCCAAATGAGCCCTCTCATCAGACAAGACAAGTGCCTTGCTTTGCGTGCTACTTCAGGCTCCAGTGTAACATCTGTACGCTGTGAGTCGGCCCTGCGTGAGATGTAGCGCCCTTCTATTCATCAGGAACAGTCTGTGAAGGACCAGCAGTTTAACGTAGCAACATATATAGGGTATCTTGGTTATAAACACTAAAGAACAGAAAGGTGTTTACAATACCTATATGGAAAGGTAGGGATTACCCAAGCTGATGTCATGTGAAAAAGTAATTACTCAACGTTAAATAAACGTTAACATGACCGCCCTCTGCCGTGAAATTAATGTTTACATGGTTTCAGTAGCTGCCGTCACAATGAAAACAGACAAAAAGGTATGAAGGCTCTGCAAGCTGGCATTTACTGTGACAAAAAGTCACGGAAAAACGTGCTATTATTCCCTGTGTTGGCACTATTTAAATTTACCGCTGCAAATGGATGATCAGCCGTATGTCTAAGTTAAGATGAAAATCTTTGCTTACGAAAATTTGATTATTAGCATTGGTAAAAATGCACCAATAATAACAAACATGTAAATACAATCACGAAGTTAAAAAGAGAAAATGGTCCTTTAAGGATCTCACAGTGAGCTTTGACAGATTTGGACGGATCAGACAGAACCCTTTGTCTTCAGCTGTCTTAAATGGGATGGATGCAGGGGTGGACTGGGACAAAAATCGGCCCTGGCATTTTGGACTACACTGGCCCACCACATTTTTTTTTGGTATACTGAATGTGTAGACTAACTGTGCAATATCTTGAGGCCAGGTTAATGGAAATTAGTGAGAGTGGACACTTAAAATACTTCCAAAATCTTAATTTGTTAACACTGTAAAATTAAAACTCCAGATCTATTCAGTCTTCCAGATAGGGTAACATTGGACTACTGTGCACTCATTGTGTAAATAAAGGATGTCAATGACAAAATGATGATTAGAAATCCTGTCAGAGAGGATGCACTCAGTGTAGGCTACAAAAAAAATCATCATTAGCCACTAGTGCTAGCATGAAGTTTATGGTTAGCAGCACCTGTGTTTACTAAACTAACTTTACCATGGAACATTAACCAACATATTTTTATTGGGGTTATGTTATTTTATCATATTCATCAAGGGGTTGGTTGGTTTATCCTATATTCATTACCAGACACCCCAAGTTCCAAAAACTCATTTCAAGGAGATGCTTATCCCCCAACTGCCCGCCCCCCAGGGAAAACGGACCCACACCGTGCCCCATACACACTTAAGGCCAGCAACTTTTCAACAACTGTTTATTAACTAACAGTAATTTCCTAAACACGAAACAGAACAGTATTGGTCTTTTATTTTTAATACTTTCAATCTTGTAGCCTTGAACATAGCTTGTGCTTTCTGTTTTTCATAGAACTTCAGCATACAGTGCACCTCACCACTGTGTCATCATTCCTCACCATTGCCTGTTCTAGACAGGGGCTAATGAGGGCCAGTGCCTCTGTAGATCATGTCATGGCCCCTGTACTGAAGACATAATACTTAAAAGAAATTCTAATAATGATCTGGGCTGGAACAGACATGGTTACTGATAGGTCCTTTGGATCTATTTTATTGTTTCATTACAAATTCTGTTTGACTAATTATTCAAAAACAATAAGGTGATAGTTTCAGTGGTACTGAGATAGGATCCCGGTTTTCATCTGTCAAAATTTTTTTTTTTTTATAAAAAAAATGCAATAATTTTTATTGATGAATTTAACAGTTCTTGAGTTCAAATTTATAGAAAACTAGTTATTAGCTTAAATTAAGTCAAAAAATATGTAAAATTCCTAAATTTTAAATGTATATCGATCTCATAATAAATAGAATTTTTATTTAACCTCATTCAAGAAACAATTCCCTTCATGCAGCTCTCTTTATATATTTGATTATTTGATATCTGACTATTTATTTCATGCTTTTCTGTGCCCCAATGAAAACACTCTGGCCCCCTCCTGGCCCCCTGGTACATTTGGTCTAGATCCGCCACTGTTCCTTCTCTTCAATAGACGTGGATATACTTTAGTATATTCTGCTGGAAAATTAGTCCTATATATAAATTTTTTACTCGAGGATTGAACCTCTGCCGTTTCACAGGATGCTTTGAGTGGTAACTAGGTGACTGCCAGAGACTAACCCAGAGAAAGTCATCGGACTGATCCAATCAGCTCTCTGATCAACCAGTGGCCTGGAACGCTGGTTGATCAGAGCATCGCTTTGGATAGAAACGCTGCACAGGTTTCACCAGCAACCTCCTCCTCACTCTGCTCTCTCTTGTTCCTGGGCAATCGCAGTAGTTCTAATCCGCACATGATGCACGAATAATTGTATTGTCTGCTCGCTCTCACTTGCATTAAAAAATACCACCTCGCCGAGTCTCCCAGAGTTGACCCAATATTCAAGGTGAGACAGTCAGTAGGAAAGTTCAAAACATTCATTAAAACAAAACAGAACAGTTGCTGTGGATCTGTGGACCTGCGGAGACTGCGGGGGAAAAGAGTGCGGGGCATTGCCCCATCACTGACACTCTGTGGAGGAAGAAACACAGGTAAGTGACCACGATCTTCTGCCAGGAGATGATTATCAGAGTGAGTCACTTACCTGGTCTGAAAGTTCAGTCCATTCTTTTTAAAAGAAGTGAGATCCAGCCGATGGGCCGGCGGTGCCCAGAGAACATACAGGAGGCCAATCCAGGTCAGGGGAAAACAGAGGAGGTCGGAACAGACCAGGAATCCAAGAGTCCATAGCTGATTCGAAGTTCCAACCCAAACAGGAACAGAAGGATCCAGACCTCCAGGAATCCACAGAGCATTTTGGCAGGTTCCGAGTCCATAGTCAGACAGGTATTTTTTTTTTTTGTATTTTATATACTCTAATAATCCCAGAGGGAAATTACTTCTCTGCATTTAACCCATCCCCTTGGGGAGCAGTGGGCTGCCATTGTGAGGCGCCCGGGGAGCAATGGCACTCTTTGCTCAGGGAGCCAGAGTGGCAGTCTGTGGGAGTGGGGGATCGAACTCACAACCTCAGGATTCAAAGCCCAATACCCTAGCCACTAGGCCGCCACTCCCCCAACTTGCAGAAGCGTGACCACAAAGACACGCATAGATGCTGACGGGCAGGCTCAGTGGTGTAGAGAACAGAGACAAGATGTTGCACCAGAATTTCTGCAGGAAACTTTAAACTGGTCTCCTCCTAGGATCCAGGCTTAGAGGAATAAAACTGACCCTCTCCACGTCCCGAGCCAAAACACTGAGGGCTCGGTGGAGAACGATTAGAACACGATCAGAGGACAGAACAAACACAAAAAACCCTCTCAATCGGCTGGCTGCCCGGAACCAGGACATGAACCATGGAATAAACTAAAATTACCAAACGAAAAATAAATAATGTCCTGGCCCAGATCGCTCAGGCTGAACTGAAATAAAACACAGATGCAGGTGGAAAAGATTAGTGAAAATTAGGAACCGCACAGAACTAGGCAGGTGAGTGAAATAACAATTAAGGTGAAGCTATCAGGCCAGATCATAACATCCACAGTCAGTAGCACCACACCAAATTTCATCAGGTTTAGCACCATCATCTGCTCCATCTGCATGGAATTTTAGCAATTTCATGTTTGAGTAAATATGACAGTGTCTTAATTTTTTCCTGATCAAAATTTTTTTGTTTTTTTAAACACTTTATTTAAAACCTTTCTTATTCTTAATGCTTGAATTTGAAGGTAACATTTATAGTAGGTGTTGTCAAAAATTGTAAAAACAAATAGCTTTAAAGCATGATAAAGGGAATGATTGCAAAAAAAAATGCAATATTAAATTACTTGTAATGCTTGTTTCTTTTTTCATTATAGTGGATGAATTGAAAGTCTGCTGCAATTTAATCATTAAACCAAAAATATCAGTTTTATGTGCACCATCAAACCGCACAGAGCACCTAATCAGCATTTATCACTTTTATAACCTTTAGACATGCTACCCTTTGGTTACTGCTATGCTGAGTAACTTTACACTTTATTTATAATCACATGCATTAAATCTTATTGCAAAGCATTGGCTATTTTCATTACATTAAAAACAAAGGATGAGTAGATTTGGTTGAATAGGGGCATTTTAAATGCACTTGAGCCATGAGGAGGATGGCCGTTTCTAAACCCCTATTCCAATGCAATAAATGAAAAGTTATTGCCTGCAGCTTCTGACTGTAACAAAGTTTGATGTATCGCCTGAAAAGAGGCTTCTGTCTCTTTTGGAGTACTAAAACTAGTGAATGTTGGGCTTTTGTTCCATTTGGTGGGCATATAATGGAGTTTGAGTGAGGTTTGCTGGTGCTGTACGCAGATAGGGACTGAACGGAGGAGAATGTAATTACTATACCTGTCCACACAACAATAGCCGACCACCCTTTGCGCCCCGGGCTCCACTCGAACAAGCTGAAAGCAAGTGCAGTTGAATTGTGAGATCATATAAGCCACCATCTGCTTTGAATACCTGGGGAAAAAAAGCAAAAAAAAAAAAAAGCAGATGGGTCTATCTCCAAGTGTACGTCTCCTTTTCTACCCTTGGTGCCAGTGTGGGTTTTTGATATTTATGGAGCTACTTTGATGCATTAAAAATCTCATTTCAGGATGATTCATGAGCAGGAAAGAAGCAGTTTTATAGGCGGAATAAAGTTTGCAGGCATACAAATGTGAAAATAACTAGGCATTAAAAGTCACAACTGCTGTGTAAAATATATTAAAAGCTGCCTGGTAAAAAGCAGGTCCTGGTCCCATCCCAGCCAAATCATAAGCTGCTAACAGCCCCTGTCACTTTTTAGCATTCCCTTGTGCTGCTTCACGGTTTCCTCCAGTATAAAACCCGCTCTACCTATTCACTATCAGCTTATTCCAACTCCTCACTCAGGCTGGCCTCCAATATTATGAATGCATAAATTCAACACTTCCCAATACTCAGGAGGACTATGTGTAAGCTCTAACTGCATTATTTAAAAGATTTCAAGGCGTTAAAAAAGCTTCTATGTACTGTTCAAGTTTTTCTTTATATTGCCCTTTGATGAAGCATCTGTAATTCTTAAAAAAAAAGCTATACTTCTTAAATTATAGATATTTCCTCATAAAGCATGCCGAGAAGGAATAACAACTGTTTGAAGCTGTCTGTCAACCTCTGGGATTAGCAGAAAAACTGCAGGTGAAACAGCAGTTTGTGGATCTTTCTTTAATAAGTAAACGTTTTATTTACAGAGCAGCATCTGCCAATGTGTGTAAAGTTGTGATATTAGAGGAACAGAGGAAATTTTTTTGGAGCAACTGGAACAAACAACATTTTTCTGCCAAACATTTTTGTTTCATTTATGATAAATTATGTTTTTTTTTAAGTGATTTGGATTTTTGGAGGCAGAAGGACTAAACATTTTACAGTTGCTTTATGTATCCCTGCTTCTGTCTCCTTGAACCCCAGTCGGCCTCTGCAGATGGCTGCTCACACTGAGCCTGGTTCTGCTGGAGGTTACTTCCTGTTAAAAGGGAGTTTTTCCTCTCCACTGTCGCTACAAGCATGCTTAGTGTGAGGGATTGCATCCGAGTCAATGAGTCGATGCAATCAACTGGTTTTCCTTAGATAGAAAAGTTTGAATCAATTTGACTGCATGATCTGGTGAACTGTAAAGTGCCTTGAGATGACATGTTGTGAATTGGAGCTATATAAAGAAATTGAATTGAATAACTGCCCTCATTGTTAAATCGCTTGTGCGATTCCCTAGGATAAACCAGAAAAACTCAATTGAAATTAACTCATAGAGCTCTGGGAACAATAAATGACCTAAAGAGAACCTGTCTGACTAAATGAATTAAACTAAAGGATCTCAAAACGTAACACAACAGATGCAAACAATCAAGGACCAACCTGCAGACAGTAGGTTAGTTCTGGCACTTGTGTAACTTTTACCACATTAGTATGAGACCAGGAAGAGATGTTAAATGACTCAGGGCTAACCGCTAATGTTGCTTATGCTACTGTATATCCACATGGACACTCATGTATACAAGTCAAGTTCTTATGTGTGCTGTCATGAGATAAAAGGGAACAAATATTTTTTTTCTACTACAAATAAAAATGTCAAAGGATTGGTAAATTAAAATAAACACCTAGAAATTAGTGTGCTTAAAGTGTTTTTTCTCAATAAAGGTTTACCTTTCATACACTTGGAGTATTATCATATTATCTAAATTCTATATATCAAGTGGGCGGCTAGAATGCCTTAAAGGCCAAACTTGCAGCAATCTGCAGATGATTGCTCACAGCCTTCCATGCAAAATGTGTAATTTTAATATACTTAGAAAAGGTGAGAAACAAATTACTTAGGAGGAAGCAAATAGTAATTTAATAGGTTAACATAGTTTCCAATTGAATGGGAAAAAAAATCACCTTTATATGAGCTAAAACCTGGATTATAATCATCTTTGTTTAAGAATAAAATGTTCACTTCTCAGTTAAACTTGAGTTTTCTGCCTCCCTGGCACCACTCTGTCTGCAGCTTGGGTGTTTTAGCTTGTTTGCATGCCTCTAGCCACTAGAGATTCAGCATCTTTCCTTAGGACTCTTTTGCAAAGTGGACACTTTCTAGAGAGCGGCTTGTGTCTGGCTCTGTTTACCCGCTGGACTTCAGTCACTGTTCTGCCATTCCTGCAACTTGAAATGTGTCAAGCAAAAACAGATTCCCTTTAATATTCTGGCCTTCCTCACTTTTAGGTGACAGCTGCTGAGCTGGCACATGTGCAGTGGCGCAGCTATGACAGCAGCGCTGACGCTGCACAGGAGCAAGAGACACTGTGTGGGTCTTTTGTGACTTGGTAAAAAAACAAAAAAGGACCAAGTTGAAGAATCGGGGTAATAGAATTTCCTGGAGCTGATGGGTAAATATTACGGTCCAGTACGCTTTATGTTTGCGTCTTTAAATCAAGTCTAGACATGAACCTGTTTGAATTGACAGCTTGTGAGTTAGTCCTACCTTTTGATTTTTTATGATTGTTAAATATTCATGTGCAAATGCTGTTAAGTAATGCTGTTATGATAAGAAAGGGTGTTTTCCCCAAAACAGACTCCCTCTGCTGTGCCACACCTTATGATTCAAAATATGAAACTGATTTAATTAACGGACCAAAATAAAGAAAATAAAATTTAGCTCTCCACTCATGCTCTGTTTGAGAAACTCTTCTCCAAACTCTTTCTTTTAAAGGAGCCCCAATTGCTGTTTACAAAGATTTTTTACACATTGTTCTTTGCGCACATTATCATCTATACTGTAGTTTTGCCAGTTGAGTTCTGTCAAATGCACAAAAAGTTTTTAAACCCAATGTTTTCGAAGATACATACAGTAAACCTACCCGTAGGTCTATCCCTATAGTAATACTAGAATTGGTGGATGAGAAACCTTAACCAAAGAATAGTGGATTTAAAAAAAATATTTTAACTTCCTTGGGAATGATGTCAATTTTGGGACTGCATGTCTTCAGGATATAGAAACCTAGATTATTTAAAACATTCAGCTTTTAAATTCAGAGAAGAATGTAGTAATTGTTTTTCGTCCTTGGAGTCATTGAAAAAAAAAAGATAAAGATAAAGATAAACTTTATCTAGATGTCATTGATTTTGCCTCAGATAAAAACGTGAAAACCTTGGTGTAATTTTTTGATAGGGACTTGTCATCTAAATCCCATTCTAACCAGATTTCTCGAATTACCTTCTTTCATCTCTGGAATTTATTGCAAAAATGACAAATAGCTTGTCCGAGAGTGATGCTTAGAAACATGTCCATGCATTTGTTACTTCAAGGCTGGACTATTGTAATTCTTTACAGGAAGTCCAAATGAGTCCAAATGATCAAAATGAAAAAGACCAGGTTTCTCCTAAAGTATCTTAGTTTCCCTTCATTGGCTTCCTGCACTGAAGAAAGGAATGTTTTGCTCATCGAAATTCAATGTCTACATCCTCCCATTAACTCAGATTATACAACAAGATCAGTAAGCATAACTACAGTATGTAGACGACACACAGCTTCACTTCACAGTTACCCATCAGAGCCTTGGCTAAATGCTTAGCATTGATCAATATGTGAATGTGTCATAATTTTAATCGACTGAATAAAAACAAACCTGAGGTAATAATATTCTGACAAAGATGAAGGAAAACTGATTCATGCATTTATCTTTAGTAGCATTGATTATTGCAACAGTGTCTTTCATAGATTTGACTAGAAAGCTGCAGATGATCCAAAACGCCTGTGTTCTCAGTAGAAATAAGATACTAGAACACATTATTATGGTTCTGAAGTCCTTACGTTAGCTCCCTGTAGCCCAGAGAGTAGACTTTAAATTCCTTCTGCTAGTACAGGGGTAACCAATTAAAAATCACTGGAGTCCGAAAAAACAAAATCAACCAGTAAAGGTCCGGAGACATTTTTAATTATAATCTGTTACTTTAAACATAATTTAACACTGAAATAATAAAATAAAATGAGGTGTTTATGCATCCATGTTACACATTAACTTTTAAAATAAAATAAATAAATAAATAAAAGAAAAAAAAAGATTTTTTTTAATTTACATTTTAAAATTTCAAGTGTTTTTTTAAAGTAGAGGACAACAATTGTTTATAAAACACCTGAACTGACTGTTTGTTTTTCTTTTTTTTCTTTTTTTTATGGCTTAATGACAGACGTGGGCTTTAGGGTGCCCTGCAAGGCTTTAGATCTGGGTTTGAATGGCAAAGCTGGACAAAGCCATTCTAAAGCACATATCAAAGTGCTCATTTCGTGAGTCTGGATCGATATGTATTTTGATTATGTTCATGGTGGAGAATCCTGCTTTACAGCAGTAGGTTGAGCCAAACATACTCAAAATGTGCAGGGGCATCTTTGAGCACGCCATTTCACTTTTCTGTCACCAGTTCACTGCAGTTCTTCCAGCAGTCAACACACTTTCTTTCTCTATTTCTCAACGTCTTGTCCTTCTTTCCCACCGCCCGGCTTGCCACAGGTTTGCCTGGAGTTGACACTATCGTCAGACAACATGCGATATAAATGTTTTAAATCAGGTTGGGGCCGAATCAGGACCGCGGTCCGCTAATCCGTGACCTCTCTGCTCGTAGGTAGATCTCTGAATGGTCCAATGATTTCCTTTTGACTCTTCTTGGGGGTTTTAGCTGTTTGTTTTGGGTTATTATCCTTTGGGAAGACCCTTGACCTGCGATTAAGACCAAGTTTTCTAACCCCTGGTAGCATATTTCTCTCTAGAATCCCTCTGTTCTTGAGATTTTATTGTTCCCTCCACAGAATGGGGTCACCCTGTGCTAGATGAAGCAAAGCACCCTCAGAACATAATAGAACATTCTCCATGTTTCACATTAACGAGAGTGTTTTTGCATCATATGCTTAATTTTCCCATATGTGAACATAGAACTGATATGCTTTGGCAGAAACTTTCATTTATGTAAAATGTTGGAAGCTTTACAGCTTGTCAACATGAAATTTGACAAATTCCATTCTGCTATTTTATTTTGTTTTCATCGGTGGTGTCCTCCATGGTCGTCTCCCATTAAATCCACTTTGGCTCAAACAATGACAGATGGTGCGATCTGAAACTGTTGTTCAGTGAGCTTGAAATTAACTTATCATCACCCTACAAATGTTTCTGGGCTCTCTTGTTACCATTTCAATTATCCGTCTTTTTCCATTGTCATCAATTTTCTTACTGCAGCCATGTCCAGGGAAGTTGGCTACAGTCCTATAGGTCTTACATTTCTTAATAAGTGCAAGTGTAGTCAGAAGACCCTCAAACTACTTGAAGATGGTCTTATAGCCTTTCCCTTTAACATGCATTTCTATAATTTTCTTTCTAATCTCCTGAGATGACTCATTCATTTGCTTTCTTTGGTCCATATTGAGTGTGGTACACACCAGGTCATCAAACAGCAAAGTGGCCCCATAAATAGGCCCATTGACTGATACAAGACTGAAGACACCTGTGATGCTAATTAGTGAATGCACCTTCAATTAACATTCCCTTTGGTCACATCATTTCCGGTCTTTGCTAGGGGTCTCATCATTTCTGTCTTTTTTTTTTAAATCCTCATGTTGAATCATGCTTGAAAAGCAATTTCGGATTTTACTTTCTTCATTTTTATATTATATATATTTTTTTTTCTATAAGTTATCTTAGTGACCATTGTGGGTTTTTCTTTCATTCAAGGATGAGTACCAACAAATTTAAAGGTAGAGTGGGAGATTTTCTTTATTTGGGTGGATCACCAAAATAAGTGGTCCTCCTAATTGTCAATCATTCTGGTGATATGTTAACATAAGGCCATCCTACCATTGTTGTCACCATTGTTCTTTCAAAATGACGGTTGTAACAGAAAAAGTGTCTACAAAGTGTACGAGAAGAAAAGAAAGGCCTCAGAAGGCCCAGATATATCCCGGAATGCTTTGCGCGGAGAGCTTTCCAACATTATGGGATTTGCTGTCACAGCGGCCAGCTGTCACCACAGGCTGTTGCTACCAACAGTGGCAACTAATAACAAAGAATGTGCAGGCCCCGCGCATTGGAGGAGTTATGTGACCAATGGGGAAGAAAAAGTCGTGATCATCTGTCGGAACGGTCAGTTAACTATGTTTGCTATAAAGTCCACCATATAGTCCCCTCTCTATAAAGTGATTGAGGGGTTTAGGGGTTAAGGCAGACGTACGGTCACTGTAAGCTTGTATGAGCTATGAAAACAGCAAATTTTAAACAGAGCGTGCACAAGGAAAAATGCACATTGCACGCGTTTAATAAGCGTTCCAACTTGGGAGTGGGTACAGAATTTTGCGGGTGCTTCTTTTTTAGTGGAGAGGGTGGGTCTTTTAAAAATATTCATGAAAATCCTCCACAATACCATTAACCATGTGTGTATTTGTGTACGCTATCATACATACATACAATATCAATGTCAGTCCTAGTATCATGTAGACCAGGCTGGTGTAGATGTTTCTTTTTCATAACTCATCTGAGGAAGGCTGTTATTTCCTTAATTTTTCTTTTTCTAATATTTGTTTGATTTAAGACCACAGTATTGCATGTAAAAGGAATGGATAGTTTAAGCTGAAGGAGCTTGGAAAGTTAAATAACAACTATATGACCTGGCTTGGGATTTTGAGAGCATTCTGAAATAAATTAACAGAGTTAATTCCTGAAGACTTTACAAACGGTACAGAAAAACATCAACTGTCTGAAAAAAATGCCAATAATTGCTCATCTCCTAAGTGGTAAGAGCTTATTTCCATGAGCGTTTAGAGCTATCTCTAAAGAGCCCTCAACACTTCCTCTTCACACCTAACCCAAACACTGTGGGAGATAAAACGGCAGTGAAGGCTGAAGGTACAATGAGTTTGGATTCATGATTTTACAGACTCGGCTTTAATGTCTGTCTGCGATTCTGCAAAAAAAGGCATCTGACTCTTTGGGTTTATTGACCAGGTCCTTTCTGCCTCAGCTGAAGTGACCATCAGATCAGCCATCCTTTGCTTCACAGTTTATGAACTTCAAAGGTGTCATGGCGAGGTGTGTGCCGATGATGGAATGTGCTGCGTGGATGTGAAATAGAGCTGGGTTCACCGATTAATTCAAGGGGGGAAAAGGCATTCATGTGAATGGAGAGTCTGGGTGGGGAGTAAATAAGTCAGGTAAGCATCACACTGAGACATCAGAGGCTGGGAGGCTTTAGAAGTCAAAGAAAGGTTCACAAAGCAGAGTCTCTTTGGGCAAGCTTTGGTGATGTGTTTGGATAACACTGAAGAGGTGATTCAGACCAAAGATTCCATGCGATCTGCTAGATTGCATTTAATCTTGGTCATAAAGATAACTTTATGATGGTATTTTATTGATATTTGATTATATTGAAATAAATTAACAAAAATGTATTCATATGATTTGATTTAAATTGGATTGATGTGATTATCTATGGACCTCATTAGAGCAGGTATGCAAATACAACTCATACCTCTTAGTCCTGTAAAAAAGCCCTGAGGTGACATTTGATGTCAAATTGCAATATTTAAATTACAATTCACTAGAATACATCAGAGGCTCCACACATTTCAACCTGTGATCCCAGAGATAAGAGACTGACAAGGCCTGATATTAATATTTATAATAAAGATAAAGAGTAAAGTATTTTTTTTTATCTTTGTTAGATTAATTCATTCATTAAAAATAACTTGTGCATCACATAAACTTATGGTATGTTTAATTCATTTGATAATGTAGCAAAGAAATAAATGCGATTCCCACCTGTGTCTGCCTTGAGGGGCATGGCCTTTGGTTCCTCACAACGACTTTTGAGCAGTTTTATTCACAAACCTTCAATATAAAAGCATGCTTATACATGCAACCTCCAGAAGTTTACAGTTACACGTCTATTCAGGTAAATTCTACATATAGTGGCTGCTGCCAATAAATATATTGTATATATATATATATATATATATATATATATATATATATATATATATATATATATATATATATATATATATATATATATATATATATATACAGTGTTGTGCCTGAACGCGTTCATTGAACAAAAGTTCATGAACTCGTTCATATTTTGGGCGAACGTGAACTGAACGTACGGCATTACTGCCTGATGAACGTTATTGTGAACTCGTTCATACTGGTGTCTGTGAACGGCACGCTCTCTCAGTTCAACTTCATTCAATAGGTTGCCAAATTTCTATAGAGCCCTCCAGGCGAAACCCCGGCTAAATCACACCGTAAACAGGCCTTAATATGTAGGGGGAAAAACACCCAATCTGGCAACACCAGCTACCAGCGTCGTAGCCTACAGCCGCGTGCGTCATCAAAACAAAATGCAGCGTGGAAGCCAAAGTAGCATGGAGATGACCGTGGATGCGACATAGCAGCAGTATGATCACTTAAAGGGATAGTTCGGGATTTTTGACATGAATCTGTATGGCATCCCCATCACCAGTGTCATGCAATCACACTGACTTACCCCTGGCAGCATCCTGTGAGCAGAGTTCTCGTCCAGCTTTGGTCAAGCCGAAAGTAGTCCGGCAGGTTTGCTAGACCCAGCGAAATAAAACGTTTCTCTTCCCAAAACATTATGTGTTCAAAAGAGTGATATTTTTGCATCCCAAAAACATTGTAGTGGAAAAAGTCACACGTCGTTATCACTTGGTCCTATTTTCTCTCTGTTCGTATCAGAGCGCGCCGTCATTCTGACAGCGAGCTCAACTTTGAGGAGGGCAGGGAAGTCGCTGTTGTTTGTGATGCAGACAGCAGCTGCTGCAACTCCGACATCCTCATCAATGGAAAGGTTCTGTATCTCGGGCATTACTAAATCCCACTCGTGGCAACAGTAGCATCCACCTCTGTCTGCATTAATTCGCACTTGAAACAAGTGCACCATGATTTGTCGGCCACCCTGGATATCGCAGCTCCAGCTGAGGCTCCTGCTTCAGCTTCCATCACTTCTCTGTCCACCCTCTCTCTTTCTGCCCGATCTAACTCCATTTGTCGAAGTTCATCGTCAGTGTACTCGGGTTCATAAAGATATCCCTATGGCTCTAAGTGGAAGTCGATGTTTTCCTCGTCGCTCTCGTAGTCAGACATCTTCCCCAGTAGTAAACAATCGCGAATCAAACAGGTAGGCCCTTAACCTGACAACAGCCAGATGCATGCCTCGCTCCACCCAGCTAGGAGCTAGGCGGAGCGAGACATGCATCTGGCTGTTGTCAGGTTAGTAGGCCCTAGCTGTCAGGTCATGGTGTCGCACGCACTGATACGAACAGAGAGAAAATAGGACCAAGTGATACCGACGTGTGACTTTTTCCACTACAATGTTTTTGGGATGCAAAAATATCACTCTTTTGAACAGATAATGTTTTGGGAAGAGAAACGTTTTATTTCGCTGGGTCTAGCAAACCTGCCGGACTACTTTTGGCTTGACCAAAGCCGGACGAGAACTCTGCTCACAGGATGCTGCCAGGGGTAAGTCAGTGTGATTGTATGACACTGGTGATGGGGATGCCATACAGATTCATGTCAAAAATCCCGAACTATCCCTTTAAAACAGTTTTATGACCAGGTGGTCGGTGAGGATGATGGCAACATTCTTACATTTCTCTGCAAACTTTGCCCACCGGCTTTCAGTAAAAAAATCTGCACTTCAGTAACCTTAAATTCCTACCTCAGCCTGGTCCCTCAGTTTCTGTTAGTAAAATGTTCTTAAGGGTTTTAATATTCATGTAACTTGTTTTTTAAACCTCCATCCATCCATCCATCCATCCATCCATTATCTTACACGCTTGCTCATGCCATCCGGACACATAAATGGAAGTGAAATCCTACTGCTGATATTCATAATGTCTGCAGTTGAAATAGCTGCTTGATCATGTGAGATAAATTTTAGCTAGGTCTGAAGTTATTTAACAAATATTTTTTTCCCATCTTTTCTTACTCTCGCACTCTTTTTTCAATCAAAAAATGATTAACTGTATTTTTTTTTGCTAAATTTAGTCAGTTGTTTAGAATTTTGCTGTTTCAGTAAAGCTCCTCTTATGCAGTCCTTAATGATGCTTAAAGAAGTTGATAAAAACATGTCTAGTGTTGTAAGAATGAGTAATTTCTATGAATATCAGTTATCAGCGATCCTAGTAATTTTATTATGAGATATATGATATCAATGCATCCCTATTTACTTTTTGGTTTTTTAGATTTGCTTATTTGCAAAATAAGTAGCAAGAAGTAATTCTGCTGTATGATTTTAACCATGTCTGTTTTTAGCTGTCAAAGTAAAAGAATAGATAAAACCATTGTGAATCTAAGAATTTTCCACTAGCAGTGCAGCCAATATCACTTGAATCAAGTGTTTCCCAAACAACACCAAATATTTTCTGCACACTTTAAAGATCCCAACTGATAAACAGTAAAGAGCTGGGAATTTCTCACAATTCTTTAAGTGACAAACAGCAAAACGCTAAACCAATAGTTTCACATAATTAGTCAGGTTCTTTATGGAAAATGGTCTGGAATGCTTAATATTGAATTACGTCATGAATGATCTAACTACCTTTTTTAAATAGTTTCGCTCCACAAAGCTAAACCATGCTGATAATTAAGCTTTTGGTTTGTTATGAGGAGTCCAGATTGAGCATTTTGTTGTTTTCATGCCTTACCCGATCAAATGTGATCTATACCTTGAAACAAACCTGTGAAATAGATTTTTTGGAAGTTTTTAAAAGGATTTTCATGAAAATACAACAATGCTTTAGCTCATTATTATTATTTTAAGTTTTGAAATTACATTTAAAATAAAAATAAAAACATGTGAAATTAAATTTCAAATGTGAAAAATGTAAAAAAAAAAAAAAAAAAAAAAAAAAAAGGAAAACTTAGTCTTTACTGCCCCTGTTTCTCACATCAAGTTGTGGGTCCATTAACACCCAAACCTTCATAATAAAACCATCTTGAGGGATAAATGCAGGAACTTAACAAACACTTCCATCATGCAGTATGATGCACTTGGCTGCCCAAGATCTGAATGCCTAGCATTTTGTGTATAAATTAACTTTGTTTTAAAGTTTTAATTGCTGCATTTAAGTCAGACAATCAGAAGTGAGAGCCATTGCTCACATCTGTGTGGAGCCTGTAACTGTAACTGTCACTGTGTGATAAATTTAATGAGTTCAGTCTTTGTGGAGAAAGATGACCTTTCAGAATGACATTGCCAGATGAAAAGCCTCAGCTCGAACCAAATAACAGCAAATGTCTTCCCTGAGGTCCAGTGGCTGATGATAGGTCTGATCAGAAATGCTGTGGGTTTGACAGCCTCTGATTCAAGGTGGCGTTTTCGGCCCATCTGCTGCATGCAAACCACACATATTAAGGTGCTTCTAATAATAAATGAAGAGAAGTGCATGTAAACAATTTCTCAGATTGTCTTGCATCAAGATATGCTGCAGACGAGGCTCTATTGTCAGCAAAACAAAGAAAATATGTGTTAAATGAGGCAAGGCAAAGGAGCAGAAGGTCCTCTCACATCCGTCTTAGCTATGCTTCGGTTTTCCAGCTCTCATCAACATTATGATCTAATCTGCACAGCCATATTGCCCTTTGATGCACTGGCTGCACGTGCCATTATGTTCACCATTAGTGGAAACAGTTTCGAGAGGCTTTCATTACTACATGCTTCAGCCAGGAAAACTAAAGCTGTAGTAATTATGGTGAGATTGTAAACCGAAACAGTTATTGACTCTTTCTGAGGCAGTGACCCCTGTGGCTTAAAGATCAAGACTTTCACAAGATCTTTGAAAGATTTGTAGCCCTTATTCTAGCTGTGTTAGATTTATAGTTTAAAGAACATGGAGAAGCAGATGACCTAAAGGAAAGGAAGAAATATAAGTGTAATGGAAATGATAAGGATAAATCAAGTCATTTATAATAAATGTATTACTGATATTTGTTAATATGTTTCATCATTGCAGTTGATTGTTGAGGAAGTCATTCCTTTCACAACAGATTCAAATTAATAACAATGTCAACAAAGAGCTCTTATCAAATACAAAAATTATTTGGGATTTTTGGTTGAAACCAAAGGTGACCAATGTTGTGCAAATCATACTTCTTTGAATATTCATTCATAATTATAACTGAAAAATACTCTTATGCTACGTTCACACTGTATGCACTTTGGGCAGCAACGAAGTGCCTGCTGCTTAATTTTTTATGCTTGTACACATTAAGGTCAGTCGTGCCTCAGAAGAACGGAGGAAAGGGTGTCCAAATGCATCTGATGCTTCTGCTGCTCCTGAGTTCAATGACAGACAGTGGCTTTGCTCTTTTTGTTCTGATAAGCTGGTAAAAAGTAGTTTTAACATGTTTTTTAAGTTGGAAAATCCACCTCAAAACATCGTCTTTGCAATCAGTTTATTAGGATTACGATTCTGCCTAAAAATATTATTTAACTGTCGGAGGTGCTCAGACCCCCACATACCGACGGTGGGCAGTCAGTGAGAATCCCCAGCAATACCTGGGGGTTTCCCCTGAAGTTTGTGGCAGCTGAAAGTAGATGTTAGCTTTTTTCATGTAAGTGGTACAAACTGCAGGCACCAAAATAATAAAAGTGAACAGGTTTCAAGATTTTAAGTTAAGTTAGGGATTAATAAACAGTTTGAGAGGAATGATCATAGCGATGTAAGCAGGGATGTTTCTGTTTTCCGAATAGCTACCAGATCAGCTTCTCTGATTGGTTGATGAAGCACGTCGAGCAGCAAAAGTTGAATTTTTCCAAACCATCAGCTACTGCTTTAGCTGCTCAGATGCGTCTTAAAGGCGCTGCTGTGTCAACCATGGACTTTGCATGTAAATCAGCTGCTTCTGCCGCTTCAATCGTGTTACGCAGGAATGATTTGTTATTCTAAGAAATAATCATGCACAACAAAAAGATATTTTAGATTATTGGGATTACTAAGGCTCACTATCATGCACAGGATCCAATAACAGCAGTGTAGCTCGGCAACTGAGTTTGAGACTAGACAATAAAGCATCCAACATTAAAGTTTGAGCAAAAACTCTTTCTTAATCATCAGCGTTTAACTATACGACAAGTTTACCATTTACTACCTACCCAGGCACATATAAAGCAGGAAAAAAAGAAAAAGCAAGTTATTTACTTGTTGATATCTTCTTTGGAGGCAGTATGTTGCAGCTCAAAGCCATGGTATGTGACTTGGCTGTGGCGTCAGCAACAAGGAAAGAGACTAAGACAGTTTTCGGTTGGTTTGGTCAAAACAACCAGGTCCAACACAGTTCAACTGACACAGGTAAAGTGGAGGAATGGTGCATCTTCTTGAATATTGTAAGGATAAGGAACAAAGGCCACTTTGAATGGCTGAAAATGTACACAAACTTCTTCCGCTCTTATATAGTGGCTGTTAAAGGTGTCATTAGCTAATAGTTGATCTTTTTATTATTTAATAAAAGTTATTTTCTTTACATCGCACATAAGCTAATTGTAACTCCCCTCCATTATTACTAATGGATGGATTGTATTGTGTTGTATGGGTTAAGGGTGCCTGTGTGGTGTCGGGTTTGAGCTTTTTTGGTAATTAAAATGAGAAGAAGTCAGGGTACTGTAAACAGCTGATCTGTCTCTTTGTAGAAGAAGAGCAATAAAAAGTGTAAACAGAGTTCAAACATAGATTAGCGAAGGCGGTGACGCAGACAGATGCCAAGAAGCTGTAAACCTCATATTAAACAATGTATTAATCAAATACAGCCTGATTTCTTTATAAATCTGGATGTAATGAAGACTAATTGGGGCTGTTTCTCTAATCAATTGCCGTCTTTGTCATCCTGCTTTTACTCCGTATTGAAAGATGAGAAGTAAGATGTGAGAAGAGTGCGAGGTGGAGTCAAAGTTTTCCCTCTTGCTCCTTGAATTTTAATTTGCTTTCACTTAATTTTATTGTCTAAGAGGATTGAAAAACACATCAGTCTGTGTTAGAGGCACACTGCACCCTCATTACTCAGTTATGGAAGACTAATCGGACTGACGGTGGAACCTCAGCGAATGTCGGTGTCAGTCAGAGAGAGGCATTGATGCAGTCGCTTCAGGCTGGGCCGGTTCAACCATCTTCCTGCCTCATTGCATCTTTTTATGATAATGAAAACGAACCCTGGAAATCCCATTCATCTCTTTATGCTGCATACAGGAAGTTACATTGAAACATGTCTTTATTTTATTGTTTTTGCTTTAATCCTTGTTTTTATTTTGTTGATATAAGCCACAATATTTTGGGAAAGCAAATATCCCTTCATCATCCCACAGTTTAAAAATCTGTCCTTCAATCCATCACTCAGGGAGCAGTGATGCACACAGGGAACATTGAGTGAACCTCTGAGATTCTAACTGGGGTTTTTTAACCAATATTTTTACATAGTCTGCAAATAAACTGTCCACCTTTCACACTTTAACCTACAGTTTATGGAATGACAAATGATAAAAGAATGTTAACAATTCTCAATTTAAATAAAAAGTGTCTTTCATGGAAAACAAGTTGAATGCATTGAGTCGTGGACTTGTAGGACACACTGGATGATCTTGAAGCTTTAGTTTAATTTTTTTTTTAGCAATCCCTCCCACAGAACATGAAGGCATTGACAGTAGAGAGGAAAGTCTCTGTTTTAATATAAAGACACTTCCAGAGGCTCAGTGTAGAGCCGCTTCTCCTCCACATCGAGAGGAGTCAGTTGAGGTGGCTCGGACATCTTCTTCGGAGGCCCCCTGGACGCCTCCCTGGTGAGGTGTTCCAGGCACATCCCACCAGCAGGAGGCCCAGGGGACGACCCAGGACACGATGGAGAGACAATGTCTCTCGGCTGGCCTGGGAGCGCCTAGGGCTTCCCCCAACAGAGCTGGAGGGGGTGTCAGCAGAGAGGAAAGTCTGGGAGTCTCTCCTTAGTCTGCTGCCCAGGCGACCCGGTTCTGGATAAAGCTGGAGACGATGAGTACGAGTAAAAAAGCAGATATACAGAAGGTAAATGGAGAGGAGCCTGATATAAAAAAGATCTGCCTCCCCTTCTGCTTTTAGAAATTTGAGGAACTAAAAGATTTTAAGTTATATTTTGGATTCAGGAAGTCATTGACGAGACAGGATTACATTGAAAAAACAACAATCGGCCAATGCATGCATGTATTGGTAGATGTTAAAAACAGAAGAAAATTGTAACATCAGCTATGGATTTTGGCTGGACAGTCTATCGGTCTATATCTAATCCCTTTCTTCACATCCAGTGTTTCTATCCAGTCTAGAAAAGGGTGGAAGTAGAGAAGGATATGGAGAAAATATTTGTGTTTCCAGATTTTGATTCTTGTTAAATTACGTTCTGTGTTCTCCAATGGCGTAACAACACAACAATAGGCCCGTAAGCAACATTATCTGAGTTGGCCATATATGAAGTAAAACATGTGATAAAGGTTCAGGATACAATGACAGTTCCATAAATCGGCCAAGAAGATACATTTGCCCCATCTTTATTGCAATTTGAAAAATATTACATGACTGTATTTTTTTAACCAACCGTCTAATGAACTATACATATAGTAATTAGAAGTACCACTGTCTACTTTGCTGTTGGTGTCCTGTTTAAACGGCTCAGCATCATGTTGAAATCTGGCATGTGTTGCGGTATAAATACGATCTGGTGCAATCAGCCATTTCAGTATCAGGTGGGTTTAGGAGGATTTCTTTGCACCATTAGATCTGCGAGACGTCCTGGTCTGCAATTGCATAGGGGACCTACCAGGTGTCAGTGATGGGGCCCCTAAGAGGTTGTGGGCCCATAAGCAACTGCTGTCTCTGCTTAACGATTTTAACGCTATTGGTACTCTACATGTCTATCCTTGTTCTCCCTTCCCTAACCTCCCCCTTATTCTCTTACTTGTGTCCCTTCTTGCCTTCCATCTTCCATTCCCCAACTGTTTCTTCATGTCTTTAGGTTGAGCCATTAGTTTAAATCTCAATAAAGTGCTTTGCAGGGCATCTGTAATGTGTGAAAATGTCTAAATGTTGAAGGACTCTGAATATATTTGTAGTTAGTCTTTGAGTCACTACAAAGTGCAGCTGTTCCTACAGCGAGCACATGGCACAGAATGCTGCTGTAGCAGATGCTAATGCTTGTAGCAAACTCAGCTTCATAAAAGGCAAGTTAAATCATTATATGGTGTTTGTTTGTTTGTTTACATGTCATTTGTTTTGGACATCTGGCTTCAGCTATCAGGCGGGTGGTTGTTTGGACTGTCATAAAACAAGGTTCTGCCACAGACTGTCACTGAGTAGTGGATATCTGCTGAACTGCTGTAGTGTATATGTATATAGCAGGGATTCTCCAATACTGACTTATAAATATGTTTATCATTAGGACATAGGAAAAGGCAGGAGGTTGGACGTCCAGAATGACAGTAAGTTAGGGAAACAGGAAGAAGGAAGAATAAGGAAAGGAAAGAAGGAGAAAGCACTGCAAAGAGGTAGAGCACTGAAGTATGGGAGGAAGAGAGATAAAGCCGGGCTTACAATGTACACTGTATTTTATGCCCTTTTCAGGCCGATTCTCCAGTCATGCCAGAATTTTTAAATCGGGCCGACTTTCAGCCTGATTGTGTGTCGTGTAGTGTAAAGTGGGTAACGAGGGGTGATCAGCCTCTCATGACCAACTCCCGATCAGGAATAGTGAGGTCGGGAGAAAATCAAACTTCTTTGATTTTCAGTTGGCCATCGTGGGCAATTCGTGCAGTGTGCATGCACTTTTTCTTCTTCTTCCTCTCAGGTGAAAACATAGAAGCATAACCGTGCTGAAAGTGAGATGGAGTCAGTGGACGTAGGAGCAATTCGTGGAACTGTGGCAAACTCACCCGAGTCTCTTTGATGTTTCCTCCCAAAGCTACCATGACTGAAACGACAGGGAGAAAAGTTGGGTGATGATTGCAGCCCGGTTACAGCTACCAGATACGTTTTGGTCTTGACTAGAAGCATGGTTCAGAGGGTTTTGTTGCGGTGGGTAGTGTGTTGGCGGGGGCCCATGTATGTAGAGAGAGAAAGAAAATTACTGGCAATATACGTTATGAACTACACTTATTTCTTTTGCACTAAATGAGGTCAAAACCCCTGTGGCATCACTCTGGACGCAATATGGAAAACTGCTGAAACCCAAACCCAGCAGAAGTGGCCAGAAACCACTGACTGCAAAGCAGAATTGGATACTTAAAACTTGGATTTTTTTTACAAAGTGAAACGCCTTGAAATTATTGAAATGATATGAAGTCACTTCTGACAGCTTACACCTAGTGGTAATTAAGTTTGAAATTATCTGACTGGAGTAACTGATCCAATTTGTTATTTCATTGTAATCACTTCACTTCTGACTGATTTATTTGCTGTTTCCCACAGCCTGACACTGAGTCAGAGGACGCATGTGAGGGAGAGGAGGATCCATCCACTGTGGAAACTGAACCTGATTTTCTTCGGTTTTCTTCAAACACCACTAGTCCATTGTCAGGAGTGGAGGAAAGTAGTTTGCCTATGAGATGTCAGCTTATCCAAAAACAAGCAGTCAAAAAACAAAAGCCAGAATCTGCTCAGCACAGCCTTGAAATGGCCAAACTCTCACTGCTCCAACAGATACAAATAAAACCCATCTTGTTTAATGTAGACTCAGAGGAGCTAGTTGGACAGCAAGTACCCTCCGAGTTAAGAAACTTAAGAGATAGAGCAGTAGAGTTAAGGCTTGGACAAAATATCATAAATATGATTTATGATACACAGGAGGCAGATCATACTGGTCAAAGCCAGTATCACCAAGTCAGCTGGCTAGTGCATCTTTCTATCCCTCGCAAAACTACCAGGTCCCATCTAGCCACCCTATGTCATTTACGATTATGATACATCCTGAGTAGCTGGTTTGCTAAAAACAAAGTTCTGAAGTTTGACATTCAGACCTCTTTATGTGACCAAACCACCTCGGTTCTGCATACTTCCACATTTTGTTTCTTGTGCCTTTTTTTTTAAGCAATATATAGAACTAAAGACTTCTTTTCGTTTGTGTTGTCGCCATCTTCTTGATTTTTGCAGTGTTTGCACGTATTTTGAATAAAAAAAATTTCTAGTAAAGGAGTAATTCATGTTAATGTGTATTTAAAGACATTTCAATTAGTGGAAAAGCAGGGAATATAAAAAAATTGTCTAATCAACCAATACTTACGCAACCCCCATGCTGTACCTCAGAGGAGCCTCTAGGGTTTGCAGACCCCCCTGGGTGAAGACCTCCGCTGTATCTGAGTTATGTCCCATTGTGTAAACGATTTGTTCATGCTTCTGTTGTTTAGTCCTTGCATCCTTCCTTACTTCCTTCCCTCTCTTATTTTCTTTCCCCACTGTTCTTCCTAGCTTCATTCCTTCCACCCTCTCTTTTCCTCCTCCTCACTCATTATCTTACCCCCCTCTTCTTTCCTTTATTTTGTACTTGCCTTATAGCTTGTGTCCTACCTCCTGATTCCTCATTACTACCTACCTTTCTTGTGTGCCTCTCCTTTCCTCCCTTATTCTGTCCTTTTTTTGTGTCTTTTTTACTTGTTTCCTTCCTCCTTTTTTGATACCCATCCAATCCTCTTTGTTCTGCTCTTCCAAATGTTGGGCCTTCCCTTCCTTTACTGTGTCTTTCTCTCGTTATTTTCCTCCTCCCTTCCTACTCTATTCCCTTCTCTACTTTTCCATGCCTATCCATTTTTCTGTCTTTTTCTCCTTCTGTACTTCTGTCCTCTGGTTCCACTAATGTATCCTTTCTTTTTGCTTGGTTTACTTAGGTCCAACCCTGCTTTCTTTTGTCATTTGCTCTTTCCTTCCTCTTCTTTATTGTGCCCCATCCTCCCTTTTTTACCTTTCGGTTTCTAACATCCTTCTTCTGTCCTTCCTAATGACTGATATCTCTTTCTCCCTCTTCCTCTCAGTGATCTCTCTTGTGCATCAGTCTCTCTACTTTTTTTCTTCTCTGCTCTTTCTAACCTCCAGTCATATTATGTGTCCCTTCATGTTCACATTACTGTAGAAAACATAACTTGTTTAACTTATATATTTTAAGTTTTAGATGAAAACACCACCGTAAAAATTCATGAGAGCAATATGAGTTGAAATGTATGGAATTATTTACATAACAATCTAGCAAGAAAAAAGACATAATTTAGGACAATGTCTAAAACATGCAGACAGAAATATTTTGTAAAGACAGATCTTGCGGTGGAAACATTTCTCATGGATCTGTTTTAAACCACCTGAACAGATCAGCTTCCTGGTCTGAAAGTTGGCAGCAAAACTTCTAATCATTTAAACCCAGATAATATAAACTTCCTTGTCTTTTTTTTTTTTTTTTAAAGAAAAGGTTATAATCAAGAAGATTGTTTAATAAAACCAGGTTTTTGAGTCAGACAGTTTGACCGCTCACTGTTCTCTAGCAGCACCAGTGGTTGTTCAACCTAAGAGTAACACTCTAGGAGCCTCTTTTCTTCCACCAACACCGGCAGCTGACAAATTACTTTTGATTTGCTCATTTCACATCTGACCTTACAATATCGGATTTACAATTGGGTTGTTCAGACAAAATAGCTTTGTAGATTGCCCGCTGGAACAGGTCCTAAAACATCACACTGAGGACCATGGGGCTTATTGATCGAGATGAGTGAAGCCTTGTTATTGCAACGGTTGTCTTGGTTCGGAAACCCAAGATCGTTCAAGACCTGCAGAAACTCTGCAGCAGAGAAAACCTTTTGTTCAGAAACATTCATATTATTTGTTAATAAATGTAAGAAGCCTAACATTTAAAAAACTGTCTTGGAGTGCTTCGGTGATCTTTTTTTGTGACAAACGAGTCCCTAAAATAAGATCCATATGTCAAATATTTAAAGGAAATGGCTAGAAACTTCTTTTTTTTATGAAAGATCTACAAAACATCTATAGTGTTGCAAAATAAAGCTATTACGTTTACTGAAAAAAGGTATAAAAATATGTGACATGAATTTAGACAGATCTGATGTATTTAATCTCCTTCTGATTACAATGCCAATGTTGACATTAACAGATTTTCACCAGTAGGAGTTGGTTGAGGTCATGTAAATGAGCTAAGGAGCTGCCAGATCTTATAACTCTGTGACAGCACTAAAAATGGCTTCTTCTCTGCATTATATATCTGAGATTCAAGCTAAAAAATAAGAAAAAAAGAAGCAAATATTGGTCAAGATTCTGAGTTGGTGCAGACCTACCCTTGGTCCTACTTGACATTGAAGCACCGTGGATCGGTTGCGCCTCGCCTGCAGTTGCCACTTCTCTAAAATGTTCAGCTGTTCTACTTCTGTCGCTTGCTGCAACAGCTCTAGGTCAATCTAGAGCATACAGGGTGGTTTGGCTATAATGTCAGTAGGTGATGGGCAAAGTAAATCAGATCGAGTTTACAAGTAAATGACGATATGTGCAGGCTAAGCCTCACATTTCCAGATTTTATGCAACAAAAATTTTGCTTGCGAATTGAATCAACAGCCAAATATTAATTTTAATATTTGAAAAAATAAATACTATCCATGATTGATCCAAAGAAAACAAAATAAGGTGATTATACATAGTGGATACACTTTAGATGTGGCTAGAAGTGACAAAATAACCACTCTACTGTTTTATTGTTCTATCTAAAGCCAACGGTACACTAATTAACGATGACACGATCCTGCCGTGATCTGAGTTCAATCACGTTTAGAGAGGTAAGTTGAATATGAAGGTAAATATGTGCCAAAATGAACAAACTTGTGAATTTAATGTGAAAACTTGAGAATGCAATGTGAGAATTTGTACCACAAAAATCTGAACTTGTATGCCAAAATGTTCTGCTGTAAAGAAAAACCGCACACACACAAACTGAATTTGAAGTTGCACTAAAAGACATATCAGGCAAGAACATGTAAAAAAAAATTACACTTGTCAGTCCAATCTTCACCTGAAGAGGATTTTCACTCAAATCTGATTTAAATGTGAATGCACAAAACAACTATTTACTGGTGTGTTCATATAGTTTTACACAAATAAAATTACAGCTGACAAATGATTATTGATAGTTTATTTGTAATTATTATTTTTTTGCATATGTTAATCTTGCATTACAACCTCAATTTAGCCATTACAGCTTCTTGAATCTGCTGCTTCAAGAACACAAACGCGCTCTCGCGAGACACAGCACGTTGACACCGCGCTTCGACTTTTGTCACATTCCTTGCGAGATATTTGTGCCAAAACGAACTTGTGTTTGAAGATGTGAGAGCAAATGTGGGGGGGAAGGGGGGGGGTGTTCTATAGGCCAACCAATCACAGGCTGCGTCTCAATTCGCAGGCTGCGTACTTGGCAGGACGCCTTTGGAGCACTTCCTGGTTACGACACGACGTCATCACGTTTACCCCAAAAACAGCGCCAAACAAAATCCGACAGCTCGAGAAATACGGAAAGAAACAACAAAAACAAAAAAATATATATGGAAATTTTTTTTATTTGCTTGTTATTGGAGGAGGAGAGTCGCTTTGACGGCTTCGGCGGCAGCAAAACCTGCGACGGATTTTTCTCAGGCTGGCAGTGCGCAGTGGAGAGGTAAGATCTACCTGCTATTATTCTAACCCACAGGGGCCTGCTAATGATCAGAATATACCAGTTATTAAATAAACGCTTGTCAGCAGATTGATGAATATGTTTAAATATCAAATTTTATATTTATTTTTAAGTTTGTAATTTATTTGTTTGTAACTTTAGTAATTTGAATTGAATACTTAAATGTGTACAAACCCTGTAAATAACTGACTTGAATAACTACTTTCACCATTACTAATGTTTTGTTGAGACGCCAAACTGTTGAGAAATAAATCATTTCTTGTCTGAATTGTTATCCCCTTACTGCCTGATTTTATTTGCAATTACTGTATATATATATATATATAAACATAATACAGGAAAAAAATAAAAATATAAAAACGAAAAAATAAGTTAAATAGTGGATCTAGATTAAGTAAAATTTAATTTCTAATAAATCATGTAATAAAGATAGATGACTGAATAAAAATAAATATTTTTGTCTATTTTTTTCTACAGGTCAAAACGGCATGTGCTGTCCTGCTCAACATCTGCCTGGGAGCTGGTGATATCACGGCCCCAGAGGATGACATGCCAGAGGATGAGGAGGGGAGAACGTGTTGGAGGCAGTCAGTGGTGCTCCATGGAGGGACCAGCTGTCTGCCAAGGTGTCTGCCCCTGGAGGAGGGTCTACCCGACCACCATTACATTTAGATTGTCACATTTTAGCACATTTTAATCACATTTTAGCTGTTATATCAGGGTAATGAAAACAGTTTTAGTAAAGTCATTATTTTCTTCGTCATTTTAAACTTTTTTAACATGGCAGCCGTCAATTGGGGCAGCTGTCGATTGGGTCAGCCCTGCAAACCCTGATGGATGATGTGGTGAACAGTGGAGAGAGGCACCCCCACCCCCCAGATGATGTCCCACTCGCAGTCAGAAGACTCCAAGGTCATCTGTGTGGCATCTCATCCAGTCCAGCAGCACCACCAGGGACTCCTGCTCAGTCACAATTGTATATATATATATATATATATATATATATATATATATGTTCTCTAGTAATATTTACTGTATATCTTCTGTAAATAGTTGTAGTAGTTAATTTTAAAATCTAATTTCAATACTTAAAAATGTTTTTAATAGTTTATTGTAAATACTTGCTTCTCTAAAAATAAACTGATGTCACTGAGAAGTTGTTCTAAGTTTACTTAAATTATAAAGAAGTGATGAAACAGATAAAAGACTTTAAGAACACACCGACAACAATAACTTTTATAAACAATTTAATAATTTAATTTAATAACAGCAACACATAACCTGAACTTGTTAAAAAAAAAACACCAAAAATAATAATGTCTGTCCACCATCCTCTCCAATAAATGAAATAATCTGTCCATCCTATCCCGCTTCCCTCTGCCATCTGATATCCTCCCTGATTAAATCCAACAACTCGTCTCTCCTTCTTCTCTTGCTCCTTTCCCTCCTCTCTCCTGGCCTCTCATCCTCATCGTCAACCTGGTGCTGCTCAGCCTCTGCAGCACCTGGCCCTGCTCCGTCCTCACGGATGGAGGCAATTAGGACAGGTGGGGCATTAGGGGGCCTCTGTCCTAATACCTCATCCATGAGGACAAACCAGGGCCAGGTGGCAGCAGTAGGCTTCCCACTGACCCCCTGTTTTCTGTAGTGTTTCTTTAAAGCTAGAAAAAAGGAAGGTTTCATGATTTGGATGGATTAATGAAATTCTACAGAAAAAGACTTTGGAATGGTAACCTGGAGATTACTTTAAGCTTACTCAAAATTAACATGAATATAATAAATGTAAGATGTAATTTCCCTACACACACACACACACACACACACACATATATATATATATATATATATATATATATAGTGTGTGTGTACATTATCCAAACCTGAACATACTTTGTATTTTTTTTTTTTAAGTTGTCCCACACAAGGATCACTTCTATCACAAATATGAGATTTACAAAAAGTGGCATCTGGGCATCATTTGATGTGATCAAATTATTATATATTTGTACGTTGGTGTTTGAACAGGACTTCTTTTAACTTGTGTGACTTTTACATAGAAATGCAACATGTAGATGGAATTCTGCCTCAACTCTTCCCTCCATCCGACTGCAGCAGTATTTTTGGCCCCGATGATGAAGTGGTCATTTTATCCACTCCTCTGTCTGCTCCCTGGAACAAAATGACATGTAAAGCATATTTCTGTTATGTCAACAGGCTAAATGACTGTTCTGTATAATTACACTGGTATTGTTCTTCAAGTGAATTATACTTTAAACCTTATTATACTGTACTGTAAATTAACTATACATTATTCAGTATTAAAACAAAACGTTTACAGTATTAACAGCCCAGTACAGCTGGACTAATGTTATTTCTTCAGCTGCATTAAGCTTTAAAAGTTCTAATACTTTGTAATAAACTGTTTGAGAATAAATAGATCTGAGTATAGAGGGATACGGCTATCAGTACAGTAAGATGTAGGTTAAAATAAAAAATAGTGACATTTGTATGAAGGCTTTTAATTGTTGATGAACATCACGTATCAACAGGTTAGCTTTAAGCTTTAGCTTTAGCTGGTCCTACACATCCCGGTGGCTCTGTTACCGTCATGTATTTTAATAGATGTTCATTTAAAAAAAGCAAAAACAAACTACTTACATTTAAAGGTGTTCTCCGCTCTACTGCCGGTGCTGCTGCTGCTTTCGGTTGTCCGTAACTTCAAGAAAATCCGACTTTCTTCTTCTTTTTCTTCAACTACTAAAAAAAAAAAAAAAAAAAGCCAGGAAGTGCTCCAAAGGCGTCCTCCCAAGTACGCAGCCTGTGATTGGTTGGCCTATAGAACACCCCACCCCCCCCTTCCCCCCCCCCCCCATTTGCTCTCAAATCTTCAAACACAAGTTCGTTTTGGCACAAATATCTCGCAAGGAATGTGACAAAAGTCGAAGCGCGGTGTCAACGTGCTGTGTCTCGCGAGAGCGCGTTTGTGTTCTTGAAGCAGCAGATTCAAGAAGCTGTAATGGCTAAATTGAGGTTGTAATGCAAGATTAACATATGCAAAAAAATTATAATTACAAATAAACTATCAATAATCATTTGTCAGCTGTAATTTTATTTGTGTAAAACTATATGAACACACCAGTAAATAGTTTTTTTGTGCATTCACATTTAAATCAGATTTGAGTGAAAATCCTCTTCAGGTGAAGATTGGACTGACAAGCGTAATTTTTTTTTACATGGTCTTGCCTGATATTTCTTTTAGTGCAACTTCAAATTCAGTTTGTGTGTGTGCGGTTTTTCTTTACAGCAGAACATTTTGGCATACAAGTTCAGATTTTTGTGGTACAAATTCTCACATTGCATTCTCAAGTTTTCACATTAAATTCACAAGTTCGTTCATTTTGGCACATATTTACCTTCATAGTTAAATATTCAATAAAGTTAACACTGGCAGACCTGGAAACTGGCTCACAAACAGTATAACTATAGGTTGGGATGAGTTCTGACGAGCGAAGTTCGCCACCTGCTGGCTGGGAGGTGTTAAACTTGTAGCTATCACATTTAAAGTAGTGAGGATCCAAAATATGTTATAGACAGCAGTGAGCAGTGTCAGGTGAAGAAGTATATGGCCTTTTGCAAGTGGAATCTAAATATAAAACTCCCATTTAGCGCCATTCAACTCAAACTAGCCCTCATTTCCCTCCCTGCTGTGGAGTGTGCTGATAAAATATGAAAGTTTGTGGTTTTAATTTGACAAAATGTGAGCAGTTTTCTTCATTACTGTATGAATATTTCTCTGAGGCTCTCTAATGGAGAATGTCTGCTTTATTAGAGCTAATGTTATTGCTGCAGTTCATTAAAAGAGTCTACAGTATTAATTGGTGACACAAGGCAAGGCCAGAATGAGGTATCTGAAGCTAGCAGAATATTAAAATATTTTGGAATAGGCTCAAAATCCCTGCAGCCTGCTTGTTCCCTTGGTTTGTTTTTAGTTTTTTTTTTCTACTTTCTTTAATCCTCACTTCTCCTTCTGTAAATAGATCCAATTTCCCAGACCTTGAAGTGACTCAGTGTGTCCCTGAACTTTGTGGCAGACTGATGGAAAATGCCCCTTTGATGGCTCTTGTTAGACGTTGTTTCCTTTAGAGCGACCTCTGTTTCAGCTCTGTAATCGTCTCGCTCAGGATATAATGAGATCAGGGTATAAACATGTAAGGGTTCTACACAGAGGTGTGATAGAGAAGAATGGTAGCTGCAGTTCCTAAGCTGTATTTATGGCTTCAAGTGTCAGACTGACTTGAAGTGTGCGCACCAACTCTATTAAACATACATCTTCCCTTTGGGCAGAGCCACTGTCCCCTGTGTGATTCATTCGCTCTACAGGGAACAACAACTCCTCAATGCCTTCAATATTTCCCTAGCCTGTTGGTTTCCATTGCCTATCAAAGGTTGGGTTTCCCTCCTCCTGGTTTGCTTATTCCTTACTTGCCTCGTTGCTTTGATTCGGCAGTGGCTCTCTGCCTTTGTGTGCTCTAGGCAGCAGAGTCCACCACCACCCACATGCATTCATCAAACAAAAAAAGACTTCCTATTCCTGCTTGATTTTGCTTGCCTTTCACCAAAAAATTGACTGCAGTGAATTTCTACTTCCAAGAGATGCATGTCCACTCTCAATCGTTTCTTTTTGCTGCAGATGTAAATTAAGTGCAATGCCTGTGAAATCACTGTCTGTGATTAAATATGAAGAATAAGGGCTCAACTCCCGCTGGGAACAAGATTTACAATTTCACCGTAGAGTCCTGCGTCTAGGCAACACATAAAACAAACAGCTTGTCTTTGTTAAATTGGGCTGTAGCTAATGTCAATTATCTCAAATTTATTAGAACAGTAAAAGTGTTTATTAAATGAACATAATATGCAAGACGCTGGCCTGATGATTAAGAAAGGAAGCATAAAGATGCAGATTGCTTCTCATGTTTTAGCTTTGATTTTGTTTTACTCATTAGAGTGAAAAAAAAAACATTGATTTATCTGTCCATCTATCCTCTAATAACCTCCCAAACCATCTGACTGTGTTGGAAGAGGAGAAAAGATGGTTCACCGTCGACAATAGGCATGGTGTCCCTGTAATTTATAAAGAATATATATATATATAATACAGAAATGTGTCTTTATAACTGAAAAAGTAAAGGCTTGAAAGTACTTTTTGGATCTGAATTTTTTCAATTTCAGACCACCCTATTCTTAGTTTTAAATAATTTTTCCAATGCTTCAAAAACCTTTTCCAGTTTAAATTTTGTTAATCACTTCAATCAAAATGTTATTTCAGTTTTCTTTGTTTTATATTTAAAAATATTAGTTTAATTAAGTTCAATCACAAACTTGACATTAGCTCCATATAGTAGGTGTGTTGATGTTCCACCTTTAATGAATCAAATAATCTTGGCAACCTCTGATTCTGCTTTTTTAACATGGTAGCAAACTGTATATTTACATCTAAACGGGGAGGTTATAATTGACCCAGTCTCTTAACCTTTTTAACACTGAGCTCACACTGAAAATGGTGCAGCTTACAGTACTGATCCAGTTCAAGCTGGCAGCTAACAGTCACTCATGCAGATGTGGCAGTTTGGTTTCTTCTCTTTATGGGAGTTTTGGGAAAACTTGTTTTCCATAGGCATAATTATCCTATTTGATCCTCCAATACCCCCTGTTTTCTCATGTTTCTGGTTTGCCATTTTCTTGACATTAATCAAATTAGCGTACGCTGATAGGTTAATTTTATTCTGGAATTCACCCAAATTCTCTATGTCTGGCACTTTGCTTTTCCTGTTTGGCTCTTGAAATTTGGGAGTTAGATTTGGGTTTGCTGCACCTTGGTCAGAGTGAATCTGGTGTTAGATCAGAAGGTCACATGCTGTTGTAGGATACCCACTGGGGTTTCCAGCAAGTCAGTATTTATCATAATGTTAAGTGGGCCTAAGGTTGAGACTGTTGTTGGTGACGCTCTGCATCTACATTCCTTCTAATCATGGGAGAGCCTTTTTGTTTCCAGCCCAATGGCAATCTACACCAACATACTGCCATAACTCTAGAAGTTACTTCACCCACATGTGTATTTTACTCACAAATCAGGATCTGTTTAAAGGTAATAGAGAACTTTCAATGCTTTGACATTTATTGTAGAGGCATTGTTGCAATAGTGAACATTAGGAACAAATCGCAGATTTCCTTTCCATTAATGCCAAGTTAATATCATTACCATCCTAGTTTAATATATCAAACACTTATTAAATTGAAGTGTTTAGGTTTTTTTATCTGTTAAAAAATTAACCAAAGGTACTGTACTGTAATGAGATCCCCAGCTCACCATCCTGTCAACACAATGACGTTGGTGCTGCAGTGTCTGTGAATACATGGGTTTACCCATAACTCAGCCAGTCACCGATTAATTTAGAAGGGAAGAACACCACTGCTGTTCTGAAATTGTCCAACTCGTCAGGGGTCATATAGGATGCCGAGTGGTGGCAGAAAGTCCTGGTGTGGGTGATGCTGCTGGCAGCAGACGGCTTGGCCAGCAGCAGAGAGCTATGTGGAAGGTGTGGATTGTCGCCGTGAACAGATGGGCTGCAGACACACAACTTCATTCTAACTACTGAGAACACTTTATCATGACACCCCGTAGGCTCTGTCAATCCTAAACACACAGGCTGGAATGATACCTTCTTCTAGGTATTAAGAGCTAGATGGTAAATGCTGTCAGTCGGCCACAAATGAGGTGACATATTCTTTGATAGAAGAGAAAAGCAATATGCAGTAAATGTCACTCATGAAAAAAAGGTTTTACATCAGGTCCTGTCCTTTGAGTTTAATTTTTCATGCCCTTCACTAGGTTTCTACAAATAAGAGTATTTACAATATAAAAAACTATTGGTTATAGTCAGGGCTGGTGTCATGATCTGCCCTGATAGCTCACATTAATTATTCATGCCTTTCACCTGCTTAACCCTGTCCGACTCCTAATTATATCATCTCATCCACCTGCCAGTTTCCCTTATATTGGGCTCAGTTCAAGCTATCGGGGCCAGATCATTGTTTGCTGTTTGTGTCCTGTCTGTCAGTTTTAGTTATTTCCAAGGTTCATGTCCCCATTTCCAGTAGGATATTATCTTTCAGCCCATGTCTTCAGGCTTGCTTAATCCTTAACCAGTGGTGAGAGCGTTTCGACGTTTCCCGAGTGATTTTGTTTTCCTGATTCCACTCCCTCTCATTTACTGGCCCTGTCTGTCCCTGCCTGATCTGTTCGCCTGAATCACGGTTGGACTTCTGCTGGATTCTGCCTCCCAGGTTAGTTTCTGTCTGAGCTGGATGCTCGACGCACAGGACCCGGAACCTGTCCTCCCAGGTGCATTTCTGTCTGAGCAGGTTGCTTGACGCACCGGACTCTGAACCTGCCTTCACGCACTAATGGATTCCTATACCCGGACCTGTCCGTCCTATGTGGATCGGAACCTCTGACCGGACTGTGGACAACTCGATTCCAGAACTACTTAGGACTAATCTTGATCAGTGTCCTGGATCGTAGTCATGCTTGGTCACTGGGGTTGCTTCATCAGACAGCTCTGGACGGCTCAGGGCCTCTTCATACTGGCAGAGCATCTGCTTATCCTGCCTAAGATTGAGAGGATGGACTGAACTGTTAAACCAGGTAAGTGACTCACTCTAATGATCATCTTCTGTTCAGATGATCCTGGTCACTTATCTGTGTTTCGCCCTTAACCAAAGTGTCAGTGATTGGGCGGTCTGCGTCTGCAGATCCTCAGCCGCCAACTTCAGTTCTGTTCTGTCTGTTTTAATTTTAATAAATGTTTTAAACTTTCCTACTGACTGTCTCACCTTGAATACTGGGTCCATCTGTCCCGTTTTATGACAGCTGGTGCTAAACATGTTAGCCATCCATCCGTCCTTTGCCTGTCTTCATCCACCCATTCATCTATCAATCTGTCTGTCTTTATTCATCCATCCATGCATCCATCCACCTCAAGCAGTAGTCCACCATTGTCATTATCAACAAAATGTAACTCTTTGTGAAATGATAACCTGCACTCTAAATGTAGTGTGATATATAATTCTTTCCTTGTCATTTAGGCCTGTTTTGCATCATTTACACCTTTAAAGTGAAGAAGCAAACTTTCATTAACATGTTGGTTTATTTCAAGTCTTAAATTGTATTTATCTCTAAAATATATATAACTATGATCCTTTATTTCATAAGGAGTATAAGCCTATAGTATCTTTAATACCAAGAAAGCTCAACAGTGTTCTATTTTTCATGTGGCAAAGGTCTTTGTAGCTGTTGATAATCCAAACCTGGCAGGAACCAGTTGTTACGAGAATGTGTGGTTTAATTTCTACTATTACAGTAGATATGAAGTGCAAACACATTTTTCTGTTTTTTTCCCTGAAGTAATGGGAACATTTTACCCTTGACTCAGCCTGTTGTAGCAAACATTTCTGATGTTGTGCAGCAATTTCTGTTGGCTGCTGGGAAACGGTCACAACAGAAGGCTGCTGTAGGTGTCTGCAGCAACAGGCAGGTGCTGCTGCTGTGAATTAGCTCAGCCTGATGTGTGCTTAGCCAAGGCCCAGGCAGCTTTAGCATGTGTTCATTAGTGGATGCCGGGGAAGCTTATCATTGTGAATAGCCTCATTAGTGATAGGGATTAATAAGCGGCAGGTTCATTAGAGAGACAGGAGGAGAAGTGTGTTGGCAGAATTGCAACAAGGATGCGGTGCTAGACTGGCCTTCGCCTCTCGCGTTGTTTCAGCTATTAACAACAGAGGCTCTGTGGAGGTTTGACCAAGTTATCACCATAGAGGGCTGCGTGTGAGGGAAGCTTTAAGATAAAAAATAATGAACACTTATCTGAGTTTTACAGCATTCTGGCTGTTATTGCATGACTTGCTTCTTCTAGAAATCCACCAACCAATCAATCAGGCATCTTGTTAAGATTAGCAAGGTTTCTAGGGAGACAGAAAAAACCTTGAATTTTAGTATTATTCTTGTCTGGAAAAAGGAAAATAGGAATTCAATTTTATGGGTTGGCTAGTTATTGTCTAGGATTCAATCTTTCTTTCTTTCCTTACATTTATTCCCCTTCTTAAGGATTAAGGCCAGGGCTTTGACTAGGTCATTTCAGGGTCTAATTTCATTTCTCTCAAGGGTAAAAGTTGCTGGGGAGTGTTGGGTCATTGTCCTACCAGGGAACCACACTAAGCAATGCATTGATGTCACAAGCCAAAAGCCAGACACTCTTGTTGTGGATGTTGGATCTATTCACCATATGAGGTCTTCCAGTCCCTGAGGCAGCAAAAATTTGTGGAGACTGGTTCTCACTGTTATCTCCAGTCTCTCAGGGCTCTAGAAAGGGCTTTGTAACCTTTATTTCCATACTAACTGATGCCAGTGACTTTGTCATTTCATTACTTGATTTCCTTGGATAGAGACAATGCTATTTCAGTGATTTCTTTATTTAGAACGGTACTGGCTCTAATAACAATTAGAGCAATCAAATTTGGAAAGATGTGAAATACCAAAGTCATTTTTTGTAAGATTTTAATTTAATTGATTTACTGAAACCTCTACGTGAAACACATAAAGGAAATAAAATATCACAAAGGTCACAAACATCTTTTCTCATAATGTTAAGTACAAGTGAGCTCTTGGATTGAGCCATCTATGCAGCAAACTTCTTTCCTTTGGCATCCAAATGACTCAGAGCTGCTGGTGGGCCGATGCATATGCATCCTGTGCCGACAGAGAAAAAAAGTCCTTTGCCTCATGAGCTTTTGTGGCTCATTAAGTATTAAACAAAGTGCTACGCTATGTTCTTTTATTTATTCAGTGCTTTGACAACCTAGGTTCGAAGCCCGGTATGAGTTCAAGAAAATGCTCTGGAACTTGTTGTTCTTTCACATAGAGACTGAAAATGCCCAAGGGTTAGTAAATCCTCCGCAGATACACATTGTTTCGTTCGTCTTGACTTTAAAGAATGCTGTATATCCACAGTCTCATCTAGCATGGACTCAAACTGTGCTTTGAAGTTTTTTCCACTTCTGTACTCCATATACTGCCTCCTCTTCTTGATAGGGTATATAACATGGCTAAAACACCCTGATTCTACCTGACTTAGACAGCTTGAATACACTATATGAATATTTATAGTAGTTTCTAAGGAATTGGGGCTTAACCACCATAAAACGTTTTGATACATGAAAAAAAGCAAGCAGATGTAAATTAGCTGCCAATGTTTAATAAGAACCAAGTAAGGAGTTCTGATATGACTGAACTGCAACATACGGAAGGGCCCAGAGTGTTCAGTTTTCAGAGATGCTGTATTGTGCCAAGCACCAAGGCTGAGTTGGGGTACTGGCATGAAATGGTTTTATTAAAGACCAGTTGGACTTTTTTTTATTGTTGTTGTTTTACAAAATTAAGACAGGAAGTAAAGCTTTATTAGACACTTTTCACAGTTAAAATTCAAAAAGTTATTTGCAGTGCAAAATAAATTCCAAAAAGAAATATCAGAAGAAGTGCTTAAAACATAAAAAAACACTTAATTAACGCTTGCCTAAATAAAAGTGTCTTCAGGTACCCTTTAAAGGAATTGTCTGAGTTGGCCACAGGGAGAGACGGGGGAAAGAGATTCCACAGTTTAGGGGCAACAGCTTGGAATGATGGGTCACCTCAACTTTGGAACCGAGTCTTAGGGACCTTTAGAAGGTTTTCGCCAAGGGACCGGAGAGTGTGGCAAGAAAAATAAGGGATTAAAAGGTCTAAAATGTACCTTGGGGTCTTTCCATCTAAGACTTAAAATTGAAACTAAAATTTTTAAATCAATTCTAAATTATACTAGCCAATGCAAGAGGATTAAGCCAGTGTGACATCCTTCTGTTTGTTCCTGTTAACAGCCTTGTTGTTGCATTCTGGATCAGCTGGAGACTAGGGACTCCTGATTAGTTAAAATGCATAAAAAGAGACTTGCAAAAATCTAAATGAAAGGAAATAAAAGCATGAATAACCAACTACAGTTCTGATTTCGAAATGATTGCCCTCTAAAATCCCTGCATGAATACGTACTTTCTTGAAGTCATATTAAAAGAAAAGTCTTCTTCTTTTAAGAAAATCAAGGTTTTCATTCAGAACAATACTCTATACAATTCTTCAAAGTACTCCCACCGCATGTCTAGTCAATAAAGACCTTGAAGATCAAACAATGATGACACTGAACACCTCCTCACCTGATCCAAACCCAATTTGGAACATTTGGGTCCTTCTTAAACCATGAAACAAGCAATGAAGGAAAACCAACCCCACTCTGTGAACTGTTTCAAAGGCTCTGGTGGTTTCTGTCTGAAAAGTTGCTCATCAATGGATCAGGTAGCTGTACATATACATGAACAGAGATGTGTCTGCATTGGACATTAAACAACGACCAAGCTTTAAATACTGGAAACAGGTTTCCAGTATTTAAATTTCTAGCTGCCAGACATAAACCAAGTGTAAAGCCATCTTAAGGTTTAAAGGCTTAATATCACAACTCTAAAAACTCTTAAACAAAACCAGGTCTGTCAAAACAAGGACTCGATAGTGAGCAGTACCTTTGCTCAAGGTTGTCCTAGACAACCTTGACCCAAAGTTGTTTATTTTTTTGTGAAATACGGGGAATGTTGCTTTATGTGCTCTTGGCACAGGGCAGAATTATTTTCTGTTGTGATATCCCCTGATATCTACACTGCATTGGTTTGATACCCCTTCAAAACCTGATCTTCCAATGCTTTATTGAAGATTGTGATGGGATAGCCTTCAATGTGAAGTATTAGAAAAGAATCTCCAAAGGGATGGATGCTGTTTCCTCTTTGCACTCAATTTAAATGACTGAAATTTGTCCTCGCCCTTACCGTGACAGTCAAAATATGAAGGTAAGGCTACATTTTAGTAGGGGCAATATTTTAGAAAAACCTATTTGGGTCACACCAGAGCATCAGCATTTTCCATTGAAAATATAATTAGTTAAGTTTGGTCTAATTCAACTTCGTTCATTCTTTTGTACAGATTTACCGAAACCTTCCTTACATAATTTATGAGATTGGTTCTTTATTAGCAGATAATTATTATATAATATTCAACTTGCGTTAATAATCACATTTTTCATCCATTAAACTCAAAGCTTTTAATCTATGCATGTTTATTTCAGTTCAGGCCAGCAAAAAGCACCTTTGTTAATTTTCTGAGTGTACTTTTTGTATGAAGTGCAGAGGATGTTTACCCACTTGTAGACTTTGATTGTCCTGAAAATAAATGAACAAGTTTTACAGTTTGAGTTCTCACAACATTGGCCATGAGTTGATGCAACTGACCTCCCCTCTCTTCAATGTTTATTTAAAAAAAAGATAAACCTTTGTGGCATTCTAAAGGGTCCTGGAGAATGTGTCAGACGCCCACATCAGAAATTAGTATGCAACAGATGTTGTGAGGCTTTGAAGATGTACACTGCTTTCAACAAAGCTGCAGAAGTTCGACACAGATGTACCTGGCAGTGCAGAAAGAGAAAAGAGAAAGGATGAGTTTCTTGGCTCTGTTTTTCAAAAATATATCAGCTCGAGGAGGAAGATAATCAAACAAAGCAACCAAAGAGGATTGTCATAAATAATGACAAACTTCAGAATGTGATACATATCCTGACTGCTTATGATGCCTTCTTTTCTACTCTAAATGTGATTTCTCATTCCGCAGTAGAAGCTTTGAATAACATACAATAAGCCAAGGTCTAGAAGATTTTTAAAAATGTTATTAGGACAACCACAGCAATAAAACAGCAGTTAACTGAGAAAGATGGAGATTTTAAATATTTCTGGACTTTGGCCAAATCCATCTTCACATAACATCTTGATTTTTAGGTTGTGTTCACACTGCTTACACTCAAGTCTGGAAACTCCAATGGTATTATTTATTTTCTGTCACAGTGCATGTAGAGAGGTGCCTAATATGCATAGTATGAGAAGACCCCGATCTGTGCAACTTTTTTTTCCTCTGTCACGGGCAAATTCAAACAATGTCTCAGATTAGACTAGGTCAGATTCAATAAAAAAAATCATGTTTTAAAAAGTAAATAAAGCAGAACTGCATTCGTCGTCTCAGAACCACAACAGCTATCAATCAAAATACAACATAGGGCCACAAGTAATGACTGACATAACTGGGTGAGGCATTGAAAGACATTTCTCAAGGAGCACAATAAGGTGCTCCTGTCACGAAATGTCCCTCAATAGCATCCTTGTTGTTCCATGGTTGTTATGTTTTTAACTCAAAGAGGATGGGTATTTCACTCAATTTCTTTACAAAAGGGCCGAACCTGGCCCTTTTACCTTGTGATTTAGTCATTTCACTTATTTTCCCCAAAGTTTATGTGTTTTTCTTTGCCATTATGTCTCTCTTCCCTGCCAGATTTATGGCATTGGAGCTAAATTCTTGGATGCAAAGCAAAATCGAGTCCGTTGTATTCAGGCCCTTATAAGAAAAGCATCCCCATGGTGATGGTGTGCAAGGTTACATTTTTGTCTTTTGCATATAAGGATCAGAGCAGAACACATCCTGCTATGTCTGCCATCTACTGAACACAGAACCAGCATTGCCAATTGGTATTTTCTCCATTGTTGCAATGGACTCTGCCGAAATTTTAAAACTTCACCGTAAAGTTAATTGTTGTTCGGCATGAGTCTACTATCCTATTGTTCCCATACTGTAGTACTTTATTCATCATGTTCCAGTTTAATTCATGGATCTTTTTTAAGATTAACTTTCTACCCTGGAGAGTTCTCCATGGAAGGTTGTACATCAGTTAAAGACTCCTGAGGTTCTCTAAAAGGTGAAACCTAAAGATGGACTTCTTCTGGAGTCACCAGATTTTTCCATTTGTTTACTAGTATTGTGTTTTATGCAATTTTAGCTCTATCCCCCGCTCTTGTATCGTTTTTCCTGAAGTAATTTGGGATTGTGGTTGTTTCTAATGTGCCTCGTAAATAAACTACCCCTTATTTCAATGTCCCTAGGTTGTTTTCGCTTTCTTTTTAAAACCAGATATAGTTGTCAAGAGATTTTCCCATCTTAGCTGTAGTCTCATAAGCTCCTTCTGAGTCACTGTCAACCCCTTGGCTGCTTCTCTAATTATTGCTGTACCCAATGTCCCCATAGGATCATGTTTGGGAAGGTTTCTATTGTACCAGTTGACCTCAGTGAGGTGTTTACCATCAAATTGTGAGGCTCAAATCCATGTCTGCCTTAAACAACAGCTTGACTTCATTAACACTATCTCAGATTTAGGCCGCATTTCTAACATCCACTGGGGGAACAAAAGTGCATTATGATTAAAAATAATAAAGGTGCATTATTTTTTTCCCTAAAATAACACGGAAAATTGAGTTCAGCCCTGCTTTGTGGTTAAATTCAGCCCCTAGTTTGAATGGTCAGCTTTATTTAAATGTAAATAAACATCGTAATTGCAAATGTTCCGAGAACGAGAGAGTGATGAAAGGGCAGGACTGTCTTGCTTTTCCAGCATCCTGTTGCTCAGCAAAGGTAATAGCCCAACCAAAACTTTGACCTGGATAACAACACCATGCCGCCTTGCTATTGTAACTGGTGCATAATGGATTTTCCCCCCTCATAACTGTTTTAATGGACTTATTTGCATACAGAAATGAGTAAATACAGTGTATATACATGCTATCTAAAAATAGCAGTAAATGAGGAATTTCATTCACCGTCTGAAATAAAATCCAGAGGAAGATGAGTGAAGCTGACACCTGTGTCAGTTTTATTTTCCCTCCAGCAAATATGGAGCTCAGCGTGACTGGCTCACAGCATTGACAGATAACTTTTTAAACAAATTTTTTCTACTCCATCACAGACTCACAAACTTATCGAGACATTTAACTCCCTTCACCCCATGTGCTCATTGAGCTGTGGCTACAAGGTATGCTGAAGTTTTTTGGATCTGGCATCATTTTTCTTTAATTGAACAATTCCACATTTTCCAACATTTGTGGCTTTTTTAGTGTTTAAGTGCTCTTTTGTTTCTGTTAAAAATAACCAGGGAAAAAACATCTCCCAATTATATAAGTTGTTTTATGCTATGTAAGAACAAGGAAGAATCGTCAAGATTTTTGCTCTTATTTGATGTCTATATTGTGGTAAATTCTATTTCATATTAATTTAAATCCTGGTTTTTAAAGCTGCTAAAGCTTTTTATTGTTTAATTTCCATACATTAATTTGAAATGAAACCCGAATGTAATGACTGTGGAATGGTATTCTGTGTTCTTATCTTAACTTATATTGTGTCTGTTTTATACAGCTTTTCTTTGTCGGGTTTGTCTGGGTTTTACTTTTTTTCTATGCAGCCCAGAACTAATGAAGTTTTATGGGGTAATGCATTGTTTTTTTTTTTTGCTTCAACTCTTTTATTGAGTTGGTCTACATTTATTTTCAAAAATGCCACATGATAAAACTTACATGGTATTCAAACTTTGTATAGTATAGCACTAAAGCTGACTCTAATGTACTGCTTTCTAAAGTAGAAGGCGTGTCAGGATGTGCATGAAGTTCCACATGTAACACAGAAATATTATTGATAATTTTTGTCGGCAGAACTTTAGGGGTAGTTTTGTCAAAAGGATCACATCTCCCATATAAAGAGGATTCAAAAAGGTAATCTGGGCCCTGCAGCTTGGACCATCAGCCACTGAGCAGATGAAGATTGGGTTGTGTAAAAGATGAGCAAAAGAGGTAAAATTTCTTGACAGCCATGGCGAATGGGTGCTGTCCTTAAAGGACCACCCACCCCTCAAAATTAATGCTTATAAATTATACACATGGATATCTGTTAGGGCTGTCTACAGGTCCTTAGCATTATTTTAGTTAATTTACTATCCATTTGTTTCAATCTGGCATTACTGCTCCAAAGTTTCCTACCTCGAGAATCTCTAGAGCAAAGGTCACTAACCTTTTAAAACTCAGAACTAATCATAGATGTTAAGTCATACAAAGGTTTAGCCATGCTATCTTTGAGTGCGTATCGATGGATTAGCCTTGATACAGAAATGTTGCGGACGTCAACCAGAAGTGGCGGTAGCAGGACAAACATGGCGGACTTAGTATTAGCTGGAATACTCTTGATTTCCTTTTGTAAAATAGGCAAAGGAATGTAATTTGTACCATTCATGAATGGGAAAGATATTTGCACATTCTTAACAATAAATATTCCAATGACCCAAATAGAATCTGTTCATTGATTTGCGCCATCCTTGAAACCTCTTGGTAGCCAAAAAATTACGTACCCATAATGCACTGTGTGGCATAAAGTGTGCCGTTCGCTTATTGATATCAGCCAACATTTTTATACCGGCGCATCCCTAGTTTAATACTCTCTTTCTATGTGGCTAAATTGAACTATTTTTCAGTTAGTTTAAACTCATAGGTCTGGAACTTTTATTAGACTGCAAGATGTAATAAATACATTTCGATTAAAGAAGATGAGGATCTTAAATGGGCTCTCCACAAAACGATTACCGGTACCAAGAAACTCATGTCTTGTGTTTTTTTTCTTAGAAAAGGATTGTACACCTCCCCTGACCACTGAAATAGTCCATTACAAATGTTAGAAAAATAGGCTTCCATGTATTCCCTATAATACCAATCATATTCTGAAATGAGAGTAATTTCACCAGAAATAATAACATTAAAAAAACCTGGTTTTCTGCTGTGTGACTTTAGACTGTCACAAAAATCAAGAGATGTTCTCATCTAAATCTCTTGCTTAAATATCAGTTAGTATTAGCATCACAATCATCAGTATTCATCATCTGTTTGTGGCTGTCATTTTACCAGGAAGACATGATTGACACTAAATAGGAGGAAGCTATTTCCTATTAATATGACATTCTATTTGTAGATTCTTTACATCACTGCTTCGAATTTAACTCTCAATGGAAGACAAATAAAAACTGAGAGCTTCAACTCAGCCTAAGTTAGACTGTTTATCTATGTTTACACTTAGTCAGGGCAAACACAACATGAATTATAGAAACAAACACTGTGTGTGTAACTTTTGAGTGAGGAAAAGGATTTATAGTTTTCCTGGTCAAAAAAGATTGCTGCCAAACAAAGCGGTTGCAAGCGACACGTTCTGGACAAACACAAGAAATCTCTAGAGAATGGCCTGTCTTTTATTTTCACCAAGTAATTTGTTTTAGGAATGTAGAAGATAAAGAAAAGATCCCTTCCCTTGACATCACAGTGGAGGACAGTGGCACAGATATGCAGCTCATTATAAGCAGCCAGACAGAAGTTTGGAGGAACAAGAAAATATTTGGTTCCAAGAGATTAATGAGTTTTTAGAAACACATTTAAAATCAAAGAGCAGTACTGCCTCACACCTCAGACTGCTTTCACTAATGCAAAATATTTGCGACAAGCAGTGGAAATAATGCGTTCTTGTGAAGTTTTCCCTCTTTAATTCCCTCCACTTTCAAGAAATCTAATATTGCCAAAGATAACTTAACAAACATGAACAAAATCAAAAATATGTCATCCAAAAAATGAAAATGCGGAGACAAACTTTCCAGAATTGGAGATATTAAAAGTAAACAAAAACAAAACCACTGGTTCCACTCTTCATTGACTTTTTATTTTCATTATTTAATTCTTCATCTTTTCTTACACCCTGCTTTTCTTATTTTTCATACCTCCAAACAAATCTTTTAATGCTCCTTTAATTAACCCCTTTTATTTTTACCAGTTTAATTCTTTCATAACTCAATGATTCAATTTCTTTCCAAATATAACTCATGGTTTGTTTAGCTTTTATAATGACATCACAGAGATGTTTTTTTAATCACTTGATTTCCATTGATTGGGGTCTTATTTCTTTAGGGAAATTGATTTGTACAAAATATGAGATTATGACCGGTGTTCAAAGGAAAAAATAGCCCTACTCAACCTCCTGTCAGGCATTTTCAACTAGCCTTTTAAAGCCACATTTCAATGAGATAGACTGCAGGAGTAGAAAAGGCCTGACAATTAAGGGATACTTTTGCTAACAAATGCATGAATTCAAACAAACCGCTGCAAATTTTTAGTATAAGGATGATTGGTAAGGTGGATTAAAAAGGGGACAACACCAATTGCATAGAGGCAATTTCGGCATTGAGTCGTCCATAAATCTGTTTGAGTAACCCATGTTCAACAAAACAGCATCTGGAGCATCTTTCAAGTGAATTAGTTAAGCATTGCAGAGCAATTTGGACACAGAATCCTGAGGGTGTTCCAATAATAATAATAAATGTACATTATTGATGTCGCACTAGAGGAATGTATCTATGCATTTAACCCATCCTCTGGGTAGCAGTGGAATGCCATAGTGTGGCGCCCGGGGAGCAATCAGGGGTTAAGGGTTTTGCTCACAAACCCAGAGTGGAGGCTGTGGGTGTCGAGCTGGGTGTTGCAGCTTCTCAGAGCACAAGCGCACTGCTCTAACCACTAGGCCCAAACTCCCATTTATAAAGTCTCAGTCATATTTCTGTGAATAGGGAGCCTCATCTTGTGGTGAATAAGTTTTAAATGAACTTTAGCTTTGAGAAGGGAGGGTTCTTAAGTATACCAGGAAGCAGAGAAAAGTTAATCCAGCATATATCAAATACTGCTCTTATAGTAAGAAACCAGGGTAGATGATATTGATGATGGGAGATGTTAGAGTACAGAAGAATCGATACTTCTGATGGTCTTTAATTAAACAATGCATCTACGTTTAAACCCAAAAATGGCATTGGGAGAGCACAAAGCACCAGCGCCTCTGTGAATTGATCCTAATCAGGGTATTTTATCATCCCTACTGGTCTTTCAGGGAACAAGAGTTAAGAGTTTTCCGGAATAAAGATTAAATGAAACATTTATGAAAGAAGATATTATGAAGTCAGATCAGGGGAAAACTGTTTTTTTTTTTTTTGCTGGTAGAATCTTTTTAATGCTGTAGACAAAGTATTAGTTTTCCTTTATATCACTGGCTAAGTTGCACATAAAATGGAAGGAGATTTATGATGAACTGTACTTTTCCACCTCTATTAAAAATCTGGTGCAAAAATAAAACACCAGAGAAACCTATTTCTTACAGCAAAAGCAGAAATATCCATGTGGTTTTGAAGAGGCAATTAGAAGAGCTAATGTGATGGTCACATGGTCAGTAAACCCACACACTACTTTTTCACTTTAAGTTTTAACACACAGTAACATAAATGTATTGGTTTGTTTATTTTTATTCTGGCAATATCAGACGACATTAGTTCCGATTGTAGCAGGCACATTTGGCTAACTTTTTTTTTCATTTGATTTTGACAAATGTTTAAAATTGTTTGTGCTTTCTTTTCTGATGTCGTAGGAGTACCTTGAACTGGGAAAATGCAAAGGACATGCATGGCTGACATACTTATTGACTGATTGGGTGGTACCATCTGGAGTTCCACTATGGGGGAAGATCATGGACTCCACATTTTTAATATGCTGCATAATCTCTTCTTTTGCTTTTGTGATTTGCTCATTTTATTAATTTTGTTTAGTAATAGTAAGCGAACCTTTTTGTTATTTTTTGCTAAAATGTGTAGATGTTCTTCCTACCTCTTCCTTAGTGTGTCAGTCTGATCTGATCAGCCAGTATTTAAGTTCCCTTTGTTTGCTGTGTGTGAGGTCAGTTTTGTTTGTGCAGTTAGTTTCAGGTTTTGTTATGTATAACCTTGATATTTTTTGTCCTAAGTGAGTCTCTTCATGTGACCTCTTTTAAGTGCCCTGTAATTCTTGTTTGGATTATTGTTACTTTGGGGAAATAAAACCCATTTTTCTTGATAATCACCCCTGAGTCCTCATGCTTGGCTGGCTCGCTCCCTCACAGCTAAAAAGAAAAAGGTTCTTGTCTCTTGTAAAGTTTCACAATGGTAATCAGTTATAAGAAAAAAAAGGTGAAGTTATGTGTAGAAAAAAAGCAAGACGTCCACTAAAACATATACAACAGATATCACTGATCAAAATTGCCTCTCAGACTAAGAGTTTTTTTGTACATCATGTTGCCCATGCAGTTAATTTACTCAAGTTTCCCCTTCAGACCTTTAGTAATTTGCGAGCTTCTATTTGTATTACGCTACATTAAAATACCAAGAAGGGAAGGTTTTTTAGCTCAGTTAATTGATGCAAAGAGGAGCTCCGTATACTCTTTTAAAGCTGCCTCAGAGATGGGAGACTATATCTTTCACTACGCTAGATTTTATATTTTGTATATTGAGAATGTATTTTTTCTTGTTTATGTCTTAATTATATTTATATGTTCTACAATCTGCTCTTCTGTATTAACATTTGGCGTCACATACAAATCCTCATATATAAATTTGTTTTTAGCATAACATTTAAGCCTGAGCTGCTTCAAGCTTGTTTTCTTGCCTTGTGCTCCAGAATTCACATCCGCATAAAAAATCTCTCTAAAACATATCTCTGTTAGAGCTGCTGTTTACTGTTAGATCAGGAGATTTACCAACTTTTTACATGTCTCAAACCATCATTTTTGTCTGTACTGGTTTTAAAGTCCTTCTAACCTTCGTTGCAACAAATCAGCATTATTTATTTATGTAAATGTGTAACAGTGTTGTTTTTGACAGCCATCTTAGATTTAGTTTTAGCCTTACTCTTTAGTACTATTATTAGAACTATTATTGTAATGATTTTATCTAAGGCTCGGACCCACATGCAGTGAAGCCAAACAGAGAGACACGGAGTAAAAGTTCAACGGGTTTTATTGAAGAGATATGAGCTAGGTGCAGAGCTTCTCCGAACTGTGCTCAGCCGGAACTGGAAGACGAGGGGAAGACAGACTGTTAGTTCAGGCTCAGTGGGCAATTTGATTTGTTGATCTTGAAGGAGAGGATCTGTTTGTTGACTCAAGTTTCCAGAGAAGTGAAGGATCCTTGACTCCAATCTGTGTGTAGGTTTTCCAGAGTTTGTCTGATTCGGTGGAGGGCGGAACAGGGTTTACCCAGAACTCGGACAGTGAAGATGGATGGAGACGCTGGTTGCCACTCAGATTTCCTGTGGTACTTGAACGGGTAATGGTGAAGATGATTTCCTTGCTCAGAGAGTAATTTCAATGATCTCAAAGGAGACTGGATCCAAACCTCCAGTTTGAATCCGTCGCTCAGTTTAAGGCTCAGTTGATCCCTCCTAGGAGACGCGGTCCGAAAAGGTCCAGTTTGCAGGAAGGCTTCCTGCCGAAAGACAAAGACAAAACAAACTTGATTCTCAGGGAGACAAGCACTCAGTCTAACTCAATGAGAACTCCGCTTGGCTAGAGTACCAAAAACTGGCAATACAAAAACCCAGGTTAGACTCAGATAAACAAAGCTTGGCTAGAGTACCCCAAACTGGCAAACACTCTGGAGTCGAGGTACTGGCAACCAGCAGCTTAAGAGCACTCCGATAATGAGGTAACCTTCCGCAGGTGTGTGAGGAGGCGGACCGAAACCAGGCACCTCCTGCTGGTGGAGGGGAGAACAACACAAAGACAAACACACAGACAAACACAAAGACTGGAGTCCTGACAATTATTAGTTACATTTTAGTCATTACGATATGTGATAGTTTTAGTCAGTTTTATTGTACTAAAAATTAAAAAGGTTTTGGTCCAGTTTTGGTTAGTTTTATGTTACAATTTTGAATAGCATCAGGATCTCCATCAGGCTGAAAGTTCTTGCCTAGAAACTGCAATTGCTGGGTACAGAATGCTTCCTTGCAGTTAATCATTGCTGTTGGGCAGAAAACTTTGATTTATAGAATTCAAATAAACTTTTTTATGAATTAATGCCCTAGTTTATTTAAAAGTGTCTCACAAAAGCTGTGGAAATAGCAGCTCTAATTCAACACATCAACATTTGTTCATATTGTAGATAGAAAACCTTACAAAATGTAAAGTTAAGGAATTGTTTAGGAGATACAAGGTTTCCACCCAAAAGCAAACACGTCCTGATCTACTAAAAATTTCTATTAGTCACAGATCAATAAAATCTTTATTGCTTCAAAAATACAAAGAACAAAAGTATTCTTATGTCTATATAGGCAATTTTGGCTTTATTTTTTTCAATTTACCCCTCTGTTACTGCCGTTCAGGGGTCAAAGTAGCTTTAAAGATGCATTTTTGCACAAGTACAGCTAGAAGAGCAGAGATTTTCAGAGTTGAGTGCACAGTGCTTGAATATTTTCTTAGACCCTGCCGCTGCTGCCATGATCCATCTGTGGCCATGCAGAATGTATAGCGCTGCACGTCAGGTGGGCGGCAGGATCAAACAAGACGCAGCAGCATGGCTTATACGTTGACGAAAACTCAAACCTATGACTTCTCATGTTTTTGTCGTCAAAGATCAATGTCTAGCTTGTCAGTTTTTGTTATCGTCATGAAAAAAAGGAACGTCAACAAAATAATTTCATCATCGTCGTTGTTATGAAAACAACCCTGATGTGTAAATCCCTTTATTTTCCCACAATGGGGAATTTCACTCTGCATCCCCCATCCCCTGGGGGAGCAGTGGGCTGCCATTGTGTGGTGCCCGGGGAGCAGTGTGGGGTTAAGTATCTTGCTCAGGGAGCCAGAGTGGAGTCTGTGGGGATAAAACTGGCTACTTGCAACCTTCTCAGAGCACAAGCGGATTGCTCTAACCACTAGGCCAACACTCCCTCTCTACATATATACAGAGATGGGAAGTAACGAAGTACAAATACTTCGTTACTGTACTCAAGTAGATTTTTCTGATATTTTTACTTTACTTTACTACTTATTTTTATGGCGACTTTTTACTTCTACTCCTTACATTTTTACACAAATATCTGTACTTTCTACTCCTTACATTTTAAAAAATTGGATCGTTACTTTAGTTTTGAATTATTTCAATGGAGTTACCGTTATTATTTTTCCCGTCATCAATACCAAATTCAATCTAATTGGTTGGGAATCTACGTTGCATTTGACGCACCACTACAAGATGAATCGATAGATTCGGCGGTATTCATTAGCGGCAAATCATTGCAGCTTGGTGGCGGTGGCATTAGCATAGTAGCATGGGCGACGAGATGATTGAAAATGAACACAACGGAGATCTAGTCCTATTGGCAGACATCCATTTAAAATGTAGGCAACGGCATGAAAAAAGTGGTTTCTATTTTTACTTTTATACTTTAAGTAAATTTACAAGCCTGTACTTTGTTACTTTTACTTGAGTAAAGAAGTTTAATCAGTACTTCCACTTTTACCAGAGTATTTTTTAACACAAGTATCTGTACTTTTACTCAAGTACGGAAAGTGAGTACTTTTGCCATCTCTGCATATATATATATAAACACGTGTATAAATACACCACATTAACGAAAATAGTGTAGTATTTGGCGACAGAGCGATGTTTTCAAATGCTTTCAAGAATTTCAGGAAGTTAGAAGAGAAAATTTTACCCTGCAAGCCAGATGTATTGTATTTTACAAACTCCTGAATACCTCTCTCCAAAAGCCAATAGATGCATTTAGCCTTGATGCAGACATGATGTGGACCAAAAAAATGCAGTGACATGTATGTCAACCAGAAGTGACTGAAGCAAGACAAACATGGCTGCAACAGGTTTAGCTGGAATACCCTCAATTTCACTTTCAATATAGCAAATGTGAAACAAAGCACTTTTCCTCATGATACTTGTTTTCATTGTTCAGTTGGAGGAGTCAAGGAAGAAAACATGGAGAATATTTCGTTGTATCAGCAATATTCGTCAAACACTTTTTGCCCGAAATGTCACACTGTTTAAAACAAAATAAATGACTTGCAATGACTTCAGGTAAAACCCAACATTTGCCAAGTTTAGAGACATTTTAATGATAAAAACCCAAAACAGGAATAAGTGTGGGTGACATGATCCATCCTCTAAGTCTAACTGGTTTGCTTACCCACAGCCACTCTAGCAGGACATCCCTTTGCTATCCAGCTTGGCTATTTTTCACTCCTTGGACCCAAACATCCTCAGGTACCCCCAAGTAAATTTCACATACCTTCACACCGATCACGCTCAGTTTCCCATAAAACACTCAGAGACCGAGTGATCCAAACAGTGAATGATGACCTATATTATCACGCTTTGATGAAAGCCGGCAGACACCGTTCTTAGATACATTATGAGCTGAGGTTAGAGACTGCCTGGTGGTAAAGCTGAACAGATGATCCCCTTCATCCATCCTTAAGGTTTAGTCCCTTGAGGTGTTTTTTTTTTCTTTATCGCCCTTTTTTCAAATTTCATCCCTTCTATTCCGGTAGAGAGTTTTTAAAAGAAAATTATGTTGATAAAGCATTTAACTCCCTTGTAATGTTTCCCCAGAAATCCTATTAAAACGTATAAGGCTAAAAAGAAGAAAAACCAAAGACTTTGATGTCTTGGTAATGGAGGATCTTGCTGAATGAAGTGAGGACCACAGACTCATTTGAAAACAAAATTGAAGGATTAAAGAGAGATGCCTTTTTCTGTTGCATTATATGGCCAGAGAGTTTCATTTAAATGTAAATTACGGACTTGCTTTAGAAAGTTGTGAATCCATAGCCGGCCGAGACGGCAGTATATCTGCATGTAAGGACACAGACAAGTTATGGAAGCAAATAGAAAACGACTTTTGCATTAGTAAGCTAAGAGATAGGCAACTGCTTAGATGAGAGCAGAGTGTGTTGCCTTCTGCAAGTGTTTTAAAGCCTTTTATGCTTTGTTTACTTAATTATATTGACTTACTGGAGGGTACTTCTCTTATTTTAGTATTATGAAAGCCAAGAGCTACTGTTGTGGGTTAAAGTGTTTCCTTTTTTATATAGTTAAGATACAGTTTAATCTTATTTATTTTGCCTCTGGTCATGAAACACATAAATTAGGTCATGTGTTGCTGATTAAGATCATAAATCAGCACTTTATTAAAATAAGGCTTGAAACATCATCACTAGTTCTGTTGATAAGATCAAGGGCAGTTAATGTAAATTAAATGCAAAAAATAAAAAATCAGGCATTATTACAGAACTAGGATTTAATTCAATATGGTTGAAGCCCTCTGAGAGATAAACAGTTTTCCATGAAATCTAGTATAGCAAAAGATTTCCTCTGGTCATTCGTCAATGTGTCCGGTTTTTAAACACACTTTAAAATACCAACTGATTAAATAAAAAGTAATATTTCAACTGATAAAAACAACAATGTGTATCTTTTCAACCAAAGTATTAGCTTAATTTGAGCTCTATGAAATGATTTTAGGTCAGTATTCAGCACTTTGTTCTCTATCCGTTGCTTTTCTCAAAAACTCAGATATGTAACTCATAAGGATCAGATCTGTTGGTAAATGAATCACCTGAACCGGAGCGCCACTTTACGGCAGTCTGAGCTCCCTTTAAACAGGAGAGCTAACTGAGCTAAATTTTGTAGTTAGCCAAAAAACACAGACATGACACTAAGCAGATCAGAGATATTTTGTTCCTCTGAATAGGATTTAAGCTAGTGGGGTGAATATAGATATATAACATGACGATATACTTTTAAGTTAAAGTTAAAAATAGAAAAACATAAAAAGCCATATAACATGAGAAATTTGCTTTGGTATGCTGATTGACATTAGGTCAGATTATTCTCTAAACAGCTGGATTTATCACGAGAATTAAATAAATCATATCCATATTTCAAGCCCAGTTATATCTTTCGTCTCTTTGAAGTCTCTTTAACATAATTTTTTTAATAATAAATGCTGAACTATTTAAAGACAGCTAATCTTTTTGGTTTGGATTAATTGTATAAAAAATGTATGCATTCATGCTGCATTAAATGGGTCACAGAATGCAAATTCAAGTTTACATTGTCATAGATTAATAACGATAGTTCAGTGGGTGAAATGGACCAACAGGGACGTTCAAACCCCATCAACGCCTCCTTTCCCTGCAAATCTCACAATTCTAAACTTCCACCATAAAAAAGGCGAATCTAAACGAAGCACTGAATTGGCATCAATTCAGGGATGTTCCTTATTTGGTTCTGGCCTCTACTTTTGTCACGCCCCGAAATTGACATACAGACCAGCCCACTGGTTCTCTGGCCCAAAAACATGAATAGAGGTGGATGTAAGACACCAGTTTAGCTGACCGACCAAACCTCACCCGTTGACGGTATGCTTCCCCCGCCTGCCCAGTATGGCCTATTTTTTTTTTTCATTTTAATTGATACTATTGTAATTTTTCTTTTTTTTTTTATGTTTGCAGAATGATTGTATCCTTTGTGGCTATAGTGGCTGCAGACATTTGTGCATGTGAGATTGCACCAGATTCTGACATAATAGAAAAGACGTAAAAACCGAAGGCTACAGTTAAGTTTCAGATTGGGAAAAATAACTTTGCATGTGGCATATGTTTAAATTTGTATACCTGCAACCCTTGAATTTACGCAGTCTGGCTTTAAGAACATGATCTGCACATTGATGAAGGCACACACGCAAAGTAAGGTTCCCACACGCCCTCTGCTGGGTTCCAAAAGCAGATCACTTTGCATTATCTTTGAAGATCTGCTCTGCAAATTAACACCTTTGCATCTGTTTTATGATGGAAAAACAGTTGTTAAATATGCAGCTTGCTGGCTCAGTTCTGGATCGGGTATTTTTGGTCACTGAATGATTTGTAAAATAATCCAGATTATTCGCTTATATACAGGTGCTGGTCATAAAATTAGAATATCATGAAAAAGTAGATTGATTTCAGTAATTCCATTTAAAAAGTGAAACTTGTATATTATATTCATACATTACATACAAACTCATATATTTCAGATGTTTATTTTGTTTAATTTTGATGATTACAAATGACAACAAATGAAAATCTCAAATTCATCATATCAGAAAATTAGAATATTACTGAAGACCAATAAAAACAAAGGATTTATAGAAATGTTGGCCAACTGAAAAGTATGAACATGAAAAGTATGAGCATGTACAGCACTCAGTATTTAGTTGGGCCTCCTTTGGCCTGTATTACTGCAGCAATGCGGCGTGGCATGGAGTCGATCAGTCTGTGGCACTGCTCAGGTGTTATGATAGCCCAGGTTGCTCTAATAGTGGCTTTTAGCTCTTCTGAATTGTTGGGTCTGGTGTATTGCATCTTCTTCTTCACAATACCCCATAGATTTTCTATGGGGTTAAGGTCAGGAGAGTTTGCTGGCCAATTAAGAACAGGGATACCATGGTCCTTCAACCAGGTACTGGTAGCTTTGGCACTGTGTGCAGGTGCCAAGTCCTGTTGGAAAATGAAATCTGCATCTCCAAAAAGTTGGTCAGCTGCAGGAAGCATGAAGTGCTCTAAAACTTCCTGGTATGTGGCTGCGTTGACCCTGGACCTCAGAAAACACAATGGACCAACACCAGCAGATGACATGGCACCCCAAACCATCACTGACTGTGGAAACTTTACACTGGACTTCAAGCAACGTGGATGAAGTGCCTCTCTTCTTTTCCTCCAGACTCTGGGACCTTGATTTCCAAAGGAAATGCAAAATTTACTTTCATCAGAGAACATGACTTTGGACCACTCACCAGCAGTCCAGTCCTGTTTCTCTTTAGCCCAGGCAAGACGCTTCTGACGCTGTCTGTGGTTCAAGAGTGGCTTGACACAAGGAATGCGACAGCAGAAACCCATGTCTTTCATACGTCTGTGTGTGGTGGTTCTTGAAGCACTCACTCCAGCTGCAGTCCACTCTTTGTGAATCTCCCCCACATTTTTGAATGGGTTTTGTTTCACAATCCTCTCCAGGGTGCGGTTATCTCTCTTGCTTGTACACTTTTTTCGACCACATCTTTTCCTTCCCTTCGCCTCTCTATTAATGTGCTTGGACACTGAGCTCTGTGAACAGCCAGCCTCTTTAGCGATGACCTTTTGTGTCTTGCCCTCCTTGTGCAAGGTGTCGATGGTCGTCTTTTGGACAACTGTCAAGTCAGCAGTCTTCCCCATGATTGTGTAGCCTATAGAACTAGACTGAAAGACCATTTAAAGGCTTTTGCAGGTGGTTTGAGTTAATTAGCTGATTAGAGTGTGGCACCAGGGGCCATCAATTTTGAACCTTTTCACAATATTCTAATTTTCTGATATGATGAATTTGGGATTTTCATTTGTTGTCATTTGTAATCATCAAAATTAAACAAAATAAACATCTGAAATATATGAGTTTGTATGTAATGTATGAATATAATATACAAGTTTCACTTTTTAAATGGAATTACTGAAATCAATCTACTTTTTCATGATATTCTAATTTTATGACCAGCACCTGTATATAAAAAACAAAAAAAACATTTTTAACCACTAACAAATGATTGATATATTTATTTAATTATTACAATTAATAATAATGCATGTTTAACTGTGAAAATAAGTTAGCAAGTATATCAACGGTAGTACCTGTTTTCTCTGTATTTTCTCTGTGTTTTCTATATTTCTATTCTATATATATATATATATATATATAGTTCCAGTATTGTCACAAGACTGTGTTCTCCTAGTGGGAATAAGGCCATCAATCTCTCGCTGTCTCCTTCACACTTTGGGCCGGATTTATCAAGATCCAATTTTGCGTGCAGTAATTTGCGCTCGCAAACTGGAATTTTGCGCGAGGGGCTGAACCATGGTTTGCGGGTGATTTAACAAGAGCGATTGCGTAACTGGTGGAAGGTGCAAAACTGTTGGAGACGCCCTATTTAAATGATGGTTTTGCGCGTTTTGTGGTTTGCGGCAAAGTAGTTTGTAGTCTGTACAAACTAGTGCATTAAGAAATTTAAATCTTACAGTGACCCCCAACAAAAAAAATAAATAAGTAAATATATATATATATATATATATATATATATATATATATATATATATATATATATATATATATATATATATATATATATATATATATAAATTGGCAACCTTTATTCCCTAAGGTGGTATGTGCTGCAGTAAAAAAAACAAAAAAAAAACAGGTGTTTTGTATTGGCCTGTGACTGTGGATGAGATCCCCGCAGCATTTGGCACGTTGCTCCACAGGCGCAGGGGGAGAACCCCGACCCCGTCGGACAGCACTTCTGAAAAAACGAGATTGGGAGATCCCAGCTCTCGCTGCAACCGTACGCTGGAATGACCCAGATGCAAAAAGTGCAATGTTGCAAGGAGTTTTGTGATATCTGGTATTGCGTGGGTCCTCCTTGTGGCTGGCTCCAAATCCATTCGGAGTTCCCCCAACAGCTCCAAAATGGCAATGCTGGATAAACGATATGTTTTGATGATCGTTTCCTCGTTCATTGCAAAAATATTCACACGGAGTGAAAAAATGCGTTCTCTGCGTCTCCTTGCTTTATTTCCATGTCTCCTTCTTGCGACAATAACCGCTGCCATGTGTGCGCAATTACGCATACAGACCATTTGCACCTTCTTTTGAAACGTGTTAAATATAGAGTCAGATACCGTTAGCAAAATTGCGTTCAGGTTTGATAAATCACTTTGCGAGTGCTAAATTAATATATTTACATGTTCTCCTCCCACAAGACGCACTTTAGCGTGTAAACGCCCCATATTGCATATTCATTGCAGAAAAAGTACTAAATGGATAAGAGGCGCTATTTAGCACGTTTTAAAGACCAAATCCTTTTAGCACGCTGTTGATAGATCAGTTTGTACATTTTTTAGCGTGCGCAGTGAAATAGCTCACGTTTTAATACACGCAAACCTTTGATAGATCCGGCCCTTTCTGTCTGGCTCTTTTTGCTTTTATTTATGTCTTTCAAGAGGTCGATGCAGAGATGGGCACTCTAGTTTTTTAAACCATAAAAAAACATCTCACTCTTTCAATCTTTTTACCTATACAGTCCTTGTCAAATGCAGGAGCTTATCATAGCTTTTAAATTGAGTAAAAAGGATAAGTTAGTGAACACATTCTAGATGTGCCCGCTTTTGTTGTAATGAAAAGGTGATAAGAAGGCAAATGCTGGTAAACAGTGTTAATTTGTTGTGTTGATATGTTGTCAGGAGTAACAAAAAAATAGCAAAATACAAAGAAATTCAAGTCAAACATGAATCTTTTGGTTGTTTCTCATTTGACCTTTGCAGCACAGACAGTATTATTGTCTGTGTACGGTTGTTGTGTATTACACGGACAAATGCCACTGAGATGTCTCTCTGAGATGAATCTTGTCGCCTTACCTGCTAAAGAAAATTAATTATCCCTGCAATACAACCTTGTGTGGTGCTCTTCTTCGAGCTTGCCTTTTAATTCACAAGTAAAACTCAGCAGAGAGACACGTTCTCATTTTGGAGAAAACAGACTGTCGATTGTAGTTATGATGAATCCTCTCTGACGTTTTGGTTGTTTTGGGGCAAAGCTTAGCGCTGACAGGAAATAGCTTCTTTTCAGTGTGAAACCTGTAAAAACAAACTCTTCACACTTATAACACCTTTTTTTCTAACAAGGGCACCTGTTTAAAAGTTGCTTATAAGCTCAGGTCTCTCAATGGGGTACACAAAGCTTTTATGTCTAGATCTCTATAACTTAGAGACAACTTTAATCTGTTTAACCTCTTCTGGTGTGTCCTCGTAAAGATAGTTGGAATATATATTGTTGTGTACTTAGAAGTGTCATCACTAAAATACCAGTTTTAAAGCTAAATTCTGTTTTACTTTTTATATTTACATACACTGTTTAGTTCCTTTCATGTTTTTAGGCCACAAAGGCAGTATTACTGTAATATTTATATCCAAAAGATTTGAAACCTATGATGTTTGAGCTTGTGGAGGGAACGTTAGAGGAAAGTTATGGCTTTATGTATGGAAAACTGGATTTGATCGTCAGCATGAAAGACAGTAGCCAAAGCCACCTGATCTGCTAAAGTCTCATCATTATTTAGAACTAATTCTGAACAATATATGTAATTGTATTTTATCTGAAAAACCTTGCAGGCTTACATAAAAAAAAAGGTTTAGTGCAGCAATCAGAAGATTTATGCAGCGGGAAAAAGGTTGGGCTGATATCTGCTGTGGTCATGAGTCAGAAACCCAGTGCAAAGAATCATTGCAGGGTTTGTGGAGCTCATGACTCTTCCCACTGTTTTTTTTCCCCTCCTTCCAGCATCCCCAAGGTGAATATCCAATTAACCCCTCAATGTTTGTGCAGAGACGGATTGGTTCATTTGAGTGCCAATGAACCAAGAGGCTTTTGGAAAGTCACACAAACACATAGTCAGCTTTCTGTCTCCCTCCCTCGCCTGAATATTCAGACGCAGTTGCTGATAGCGCTCTGCCGCCTCTAAACGGCTCTAAAAAGGTTTGGTGTTGACATAAAATGCAGATAATTGACTCTTGTCTTGAATATAAAACAGATCGTTCCCAAGGTGAGGAGCCATATGGTGTGGAGATCTTAAAACTGCCACCTCACAGCAAGATAGCAACTGGTTGGAGGCTTTCAATGACAAAATGACTATTTCTTCTTATGCCTATTCACGTTCGATTTGAGCTTTTTTATTTCAGAGGATACTTTGGTGAGACTAAAGCCTTTAAACTGTCTGCCTGTTGGTTAGAAAAGTCGTACCACTGCTATTGATCAGTGTTACAGGCCTAAAAAGAAAATATACTAAATTTGCTCTGTATTAGTAAAACAATCCCTCCTATATAACCAAAGGTACTGATTTATCCACATTTTGAAACTTTAAGACAATTAGCATTTTCCGGTCCAGTCAGCGGCCCAAGCTTCACATGAGCCACTGCTAGAAGTTTGAACTCTGCTCACTTTATGAGTAGAGCGTGCATCTATTACATGTTAGTGTGCCCTGGGGCAAGGCACCTTAAGAGGCAAAGCCTGTTGGGTGGGAGGAAGCTTACCTGGTGATTACCTTTAGGCACTCAGTGGAAAAATGAATGTTGCACCATGAAGAAATGTTGAAGATACACAGAGGGCAACATTCACAAGATACAGTAAATGCCAAAAGGCAATTGGAGAGACTTCATCACCTTATGTTTAAGCTTTTAAACCTTGCATGAGTTGAGTTAAAGAAACTGGGTGACTTTTGACTCAAATATTAGCTTAACTTCATATGTATTCAATGATTTTTTTTCAGGTCCAAAGGCATCACTAGGCAAGTACCGATGCTCCATATGGGTTGACCTAAAACTAACCTATGTTACTTGAGAGGATCCATCACTGAATGGGTCATGTGACCCACAGAACTGCTTTATGGTAGCCTGAATTTTCCCTAAAAACCAGAGCTAACCAAGCTTAAAGTTGTTGTTAGCCCTAAAAAAAAGTTAACACCCTTTCCTGAGGAGACATTTCTGATTCTCTGATGTAGGATTTAATCTAGAGGAGTAAATGTGTCCTTGAGTTTACAAGTACCTCCATGACTTCATAATCTGCTGGTCCAAAGTGATCTGCTATCAGATTCTAGAACACAGAGGTACAGTAGACGGTTAATTCTGAACCAGTGCAGTTTTGCCAGTGGTCTTCAGGGGTACTAAACCTGGGAGTTAGAGATCAAGCCCCCTAGTGGCTGAAAGCTACACAGCTACACTACCTTAAATATAGAACCTGTCTGACAACATGAAGTAGTCAGGAGTTCAAGATCCCAAAGTCAAAACAGTTCATTGTGGAAGGCTGAGCACAATATGATGAGTAGTATTTAATGTGCTTTAAAATGCAGTAAGACCGCAGACTTGGATTCAAACCCATGAACTCAGCAAATTTGCAACCAACTGCTCAACCATCTTGCCTTAGTTCCAATGTGAATAAAACAATTACTTACCTACTTGTGCATAAGAACAGTGAAAAAACATACAATGACCTTCAAGCCTTCACAATGCCTATTGGACATAGGAGACCATAGTCCCTTGATTGTAGCAGATTCAAAGAAACAGCAGATACAATCTATCAGGTACAGTATGGAGGAGGAGGGGAGACGATTTGGGAGTTTTTATAGCTACAGAGCACTGAATAAACCATTACCTTCTCTATACACCAACTAACAAACAATAATATAAAGAAGTGTGGGTATAAATTGCTACTCTAAAAAAAACGAGAGACTTCTAATCTTATAAAGATTATTATTTTTTTATAAGTGGAGCTACAAGCTGTTAAATAAAGGAGTCTGCATTATTTTTGGACACCATGTTGGTCAAACTACTGATAAACTGTCTTTGTACCCAATTGTCAACTTTAGATAATGAATGTTATTTTTAGGAGACAGGTGAAAAAACATTACTGTGAAAAAGCAAAAAAGTTGGAAGTTTGCAGCTTATACCCATGCAAAAACATATTGTTTGCTAATTTAAGCACAATAACTTGGTCCACTCATTTTAAAGTGCAGTATTATTAACACTCCTTTTTAACTATACAAAAAGTAAATCAGCTGATTATTTCTACACAAAGTGTCACAATCGAATTGATCATCCTCACCAACAGCAGCATACCCAAACAATAATTTATCCTATAAAGCTGTGCTATCAGCTTCACCTAATCCAATCCTGTCATCAGAATAAAAAAAAAAGCCTTGAGGCATACCCAGCTCATTGCTAAGGAAATGTCACAGCTTGCACACCGACACACTGTGGACACTGAACAAGCACAGTTTGCTTAGGAATCGAAGGGCGAGAGACTAGTAATGAGAGGGGAGCTGTTGGTTTGGCGCCATTCCGTACCTTGGCTGTCTGTCAGGAACCTCGTTATCTCTGCTTTCTACTTCTGGCCGGCCTTGTTATCCTTAAGTCTCGTCTATTGTCTTATTATCTCAGAGGGGCAAGAACCAGTGTCATTTTAAAAGGCTGGACAGTGTCTATTCATAGAAGCCTGGACAACATTTCAGAACAGTGTCTTGCTTTTGGTATTTGCTTAAATCAGCTGTTTCATGACAGCAAAGGAATATTAGTTAATCCCTAATAATGCTGTCAGAATATAACAGTAATTATATTAAATTTCTAATACAGACATCATCAAACTAATTTATTGGGGCAAGAAGGGTCTAATCTTAAAGCTTTGATGGAGGATGTTTTTTTTTTCTTTTTTTTTCAGGTGGATCATCAAAATAAGTGGTCCTCCTATTTGTCAATCATTCTGCTGATATGTTTACATAACACCATCCTGCCTGCTTGTCCCTATTTTCCCTTACCGGTGGTGACTCTGACATAGTGGAGTAATTTCAAATCTTCTTTTGGAAAGTAAGCTTTTACTTGTGATGCAAACAGCAACTTTTGGACAAAGTGTGTACGAGGAGATATGGGCCTGTGCATGCTTTTGCAAGGTTTTAATAGGAGTTCCCTCTCGGGAGCAGGTACAGGGTTGTGCATGTGCATTTCTTTTTAAGTGGAGAGGGTGGGTCCTTTTAAAAATTCACAAAGATCCTCCACTAAACCTTTAAGCTGGATTGTATGCACTGTACAGGTGTTTACATAAAAAAACAAACACTTTATAGTAAATTAAAAGATAAGTCCAGTATTCAGGTGCTGAGATCATAACAGTTTTACAGTTAAATAAAACAACTCTATGGAAATGTCATGTTTCATTTATCTACTCCTTTTTGAACTGTTTGGTTTTAATAACATCTCACTATGCTTATCTTCATGGCATATTATGAGGCAAAAGCAAACATTTAGTTATCAAATATGAACAACCTCTCTCTGCTGGCTGCCTTAGGATATTATTCTATAGCAAACAAATCGATGTATGTTAGGGCAAAATACTCTTTTATTATTTATGATACTCCATACGTCTCTTCTCTGTCTCACAAGTACATTTCAATGACCTGAAATGAAAAGAAAGGGCTTTTTTCGCCTCCTTTTGTCTTCGATCTGTTGCCTACTTAGACATTTCTTTTTAACAATGTTCTTTTTTTTAACATAGCTTGTTTTAAAGATAAAACAAACTGATGGAAACACTGATAGGAAACTTGGAATGTGCTTCTTTTAGGGCTTATTCATAAAATAGCGATTCTCATGTTTTACAGAGCTGAAGGACCCAAGAGCTTACAGAAGGCAGGGAGGCATAAGTACCCTTTTATTTAATATTCTGAAAGAAAGAAACTATATAAGTTCTATTTCTATATACTTATGATTAATGCCTGCATTGTAAGTGCTGTAACCGAAGTCAAGATTCTTTGACTCTGTACAACATTGTTGCCAAATAAAGCTGATTCTAAGAAACTGTTGAGGTAAAAACAACTAGTAACTAACTGATGTCATTGATTAAATGGACAGTGTGTAACAAATTTCCAACTTTAAGTATTGCTTTAATGAATATATATACAAGAAGTAAAGCAACAATTAAAGCATTCTCATAGCTCAGAATTAGCAGTTTATGAATATATAATGGGTCTGTGCAATTTATTTATCCAATCCAATCCAACTTTATTTAAACTTCACTTAATACAGAAAAAAAACAATAGGACCAAAGTACTGTACAAAAGCAGAAATAAAATATTATAAAATGCAACAAGATTAATAAAAGCAATATAGAATAAATAAATAAGTAAAAACAATATTGAAAATAAAAGAAATAAAACATAAAAATCAACCAACACAACTCTCTGGGGTTTAACTCGGGTATTACACACCAGAGAAAAAAGAATACATTTAAAACAAATGGTAAAAGAGGAAGTCTGCATGATATACAGCAGCAAATCATTCCAGAGTTTGAGAGAAGTCCTGGTCCCTTCTGACATTACGCCTCATCCTACAGAAGGTACTGACAGGAGTAACTGATATGGCTACGTTGATTTATGACCAGAGTAACCGAAAAGGGACAAACTTGTCAGTCTTATGTGTTTAATCTGTAACTGAAAAGATAAAGATGTTTTAAGTCAGTTAAGAAGAAGAAGAACAAATCTAGGTGTAAAATTCGAGACAATGATATGTGAATATTTTGTCACGTTTTCATAAAGATCGGAAGTTTACTGTACCTGCAGATGTATGTTAAGATTGAATTTTTCTTTAAATGTTTTCAAAACAGTTTGGATTAGAATTACTTTATCCAGACTTGAAACCAAACCAATCATTTAGCAGCACTCAGAAGGACAACATGTGTGATAAATCTTCTTTTATTTCTATATGAAGAAATGGATTTGCTGCTCAGGGTGGTATGTTCAATTGATTGGGTCCTAGTCACATTGAATAAAGGCAAATGCACCATTTAAATTTTTTAAATCTCCCTCGTGGTGAAAACAGGCTTTAATTAAACTCAAGGCAAATAACCAAGACTTAAGCCTCTATATCTCTGTAGCACTCGCAGTGCTGTTGGGTTATCACAAACAAGCCAGTTGGTGGAGCTCAGCTGACTGCTTTATTGCTTGCAGCACATCGGAGAAGCTCAGGTCTGCTCACTGCAAACATCTGAAAAGCTATTAAGACCTAAACAAATGCTAAATTCCAACCTGTTCTTTAACACAAAGTGTACAAAGGCTTATTGATGCCAAACGCCCAGGAGAGGCACAGGAATCTCTCTATCTATTCAGACAGGAACACATTTGTTTAACTGTTTTCGATCCCCATATAAAACTGCAGCTTCCAGTTCCATCAAGAAACACATTAATTACTCATCAGCATATCATTTACCCCATCACCCTGCTGGTCCATGTCTCACCGAACGTCTTGTCATAAACAATTAAGCCAACAAAGATGGAAGTTAATTAAATTAAAGTCAGCGACGTGTCATTCGGATGCAAAGTCGATATAATTATGGAGTCCACAGGGTGGAGGTTACTGGTGTTGCGCTATTTTTAGGATTTAGTTGAGCTGGTGGATGGTAAAGAATATCTCCTTCTTGGAGGGACTGAATCGGTTTAGACTTCTAGCTAGAGATTGTTTCTCCATCTGTGTGTTCCGACCCCCTGCCCTTGTCAGATTACGCAGTCTTAAGATATATCAGGAGCCACTTTCTCATAACAATCAGATGGATCTGCTACCACTTTATACTTTAAACTATATTGCTATAATTTTATGACCATTGACTTCAAATAAAGTGCAACGGTTCTCAACTGTTCTGAAACTTTAACAGTACCGCCAAAGCCTCTATGAAATGGTCAGTTAGTCAAGAGAAAGGTACAAAATAATTCCCAAGGCATCATATCTACAGTGAAACACACTCAGGAAACTCCGTGTCAAGTCAAGACGATATGGCGCAACAATAATGTTATCAACAACTGGATTTCTTAATAAAACATAGAACAAGGTGCATTGACTGCTAGGAAGCCTTTAGCAGTGGTGAACCTTTGCAGGTAGTAGGGAAGCTAGGCCAAAGCCCGGAATAATTTAACAATGGAAGATTTAAAAGTTGCTTGAGAAAATTAGTTATGATCTGATGAACCCAAGGTTGAACCTTAGCATGTTGATTAAAAAACAGACCATTCCAAATCAAAAAAATCTACCCACAGTGAGATATGGTGGATGTGGTATCATGCTTTGAAGCTGTTTTTCTTTAGCTTAAGCAGAAGGTTGAGGGAACACTTCCAACTACTTTTGAGACAAGCCAATAAACTTTCAGCCTTTTGAGACAAGCCAATGGGGGGACTTTATTGACAATGCAATCAACTGAAAGATTTAACACTCATATCCAAAGAGGCTTTAGCTTATCAACCATCACATCCCGCCTGCTGGATGTATGTGGTGCACCCACAGCATCATAATGTCGCAATAAGGCTACTGTTACCATTACTGCAGTTTCATAAGGCAAGCTAGACCTCACCCCAATGGTTAAGGAGCAGCAGCTGATTCAATATATGCTTTTTCAGACATTTTTGGGGAGTTTTTTGTGGCCAATTAACAGGTCCAGTTAAGCATTGGTTAAAGGTACAAAGGATAATCTTTTATTTCCTGTTGGATCAGCTAACTAAGACACAGTAAACTTGTATGAACTATGAGAACAGCAACTTTTAGACAGAGCATGCACGAGGATAAATGGGATCGAGCATGCTGTCAGATGCGTGAATTTAGAAAATTAACGGAAAAATCCTCCACGATGCCTTTAAGGTTAATGGGGTTACTAACAAAAGATGCCGAAAAAGTCTGAAAGACTTATCAGTAAATATGAAGCTCTTAGATTTCTGTCTAGTTTTACAGTGATTGTTATAAAACAGGGGCAGCTTAAATGATCAGCAATGGCATCCTAAGAAGAAAGCCATGCAGTCATCATCACTGTGCATCAAAATGGCTCCACATTGGGAGGAAACTGAGGCCAACATCGCTGCTGAATGATTGCTTTTCTGAATCATCAATAACGGACTGGGCTCAGCAGGTAGGGATTAATCCTCTAACAGGTAGGCTGCCAGTTCAAGCCCCTACTCTGTCCGTCTCCATACCCTTAGGCAAGGCATCTCGCCCACCTTGACCTGTTGTTGGTCAGAGGGCTCAGTGGTGCCGATTTATTTTGTCTGTCTTCTTAGGTTACACAGGTAAAGGCCATTTACCATTCAAACTGGAGCATATCCTATGGTTTATCCGTCCAGATTTTTGTACTGATACTGGTCCAGCAGTTTTGAGAACATCTGCTAAACACTTTACTATTTAACTTTCTTTCAATGATATATTTAACTTGACAAATTCTTTAATCAATGTCCATCCACAGACATCTAAAATAAAAAAACAAAATCACTGCTTTATTCCCTTTTCCACTTGCTCGCAGTGCAGCTTTGCAATCATAAAGGCCATTTTCATAAAATTGGCGATACATGCATATTTAACTCACTTATCAGTCAAATGCACAAATTGTTAATCAGGGGGAGAGAGGGATTAATGAATGAATTACATGCTTTAGTGATCCCTACTGAGAAATTTGTTAGGGTTTTTTTCTTTTTTGAGCTCACATCTCTCTGCTGGAAGGTCAGAGCAGAGGGTCAGCTGCAGAAAAACACCCTGGGAGCTAAAAGGAAAGTGAGGCAAAATGGATCCCTTCCAGTATGTGGGCATTCGCCATGGGTTCATCTCTAACTTTAAGACAGCCTGAACTTCACAGAAAGCATAATAAAAAAATAAAAAAACAATTTAGTTTCATACAACAGCAAATTTAAAGGTACATTCCCTGTAAATGAATTAACCAACATCCTTAAAGGAATTAATACAAATCAGAAATTTCGTGTCAGCTTCCTGAGGAACCGCAAGCTGCTGTTTCTAAAGCTGTAGAACCTCACAGAAGTAATCATGACTGTTTCACCTTGTTTAAATGCGGCGCTAGAAGTGCATATCTAAACTTTAAAAAACCACATATTTATGGCACAAAAATTATTCTATAAAGCAAAAACCATAACCATACTCTTACTTTCATACCTCTCAGTAAAATCCAGAGCCACCCAAATATATTAATTTAAAATTATTATTTATATGGTTGATTATTGTTTAATACATTTTTTTGTGTGTGTGTTGTTTATAATTTTGACCATATTTCTTTTGAATAATTTAGTGAATGTTAACATCACATTTTTTTACACAACCCCCCAAAAATCTAACATGAATAAGCACAAACTTGAAGATCAAACAAGACAGGATGCAGATCAGGGAGGATGTTGGGAAAACTTAAAAGCAAAGTTAGATTAGAAAACATCTTAAACTTTTGCTATTCTATTACTGATGTATGTGCTTGTTAAACCCTAAGAAATACCTGCCTTTTCCACATTAAGGTTCATGTTTTCCAAAGCAGTTTATCTAATTAGGACAAGATTTAGAAATAAAATGGGAGCATACGTATGGACATAGTGCGTTATACCTATTAGAGAGCTTTAGTGTCACAGTCTTGGTTTTGTTATGTTTATTTAGAATATTCAGCTTTACTTTGCTTCTTGTTTTAGTGTTTAATTATTATTTTGTTGTTTCCTTGTTAGTTCCTGTCTTCCAGGTTTTCCATTTGTTGTCCTCTGCTGCCCTCTTGTGTCCTCTTTCCCTAGCTCTGTTTTCTGCTCTGTCCTCACCTGTTTCTAATCCTCTCGTTAGCCCTCTCTTTGTCTCTGTCCCCTTTAAAAGCCCTCCCTCTTCAGCTCCTGTTTGCTGGATCCTCGTCTAACGTCTGTCTGCTTACCTCGTCTCTCCTTGGCTCCTAGAGTTTGGTTTCCCCTGATGTCTCCTTGGTTCTGGTTTGTTGTTATTTTTGTTGGATCTTTGATTCCTGCCTCCATACCTGTAAACCTCATTAAACCCACCAAAATTCACCTCTGCCAACTTGACTCTGCTTTTGGGTCCTCAATCAAACACCAAATCCTGACATTTAGGGTTTAACAAGCACAGACATAACTAATAAAAAAAAGAAATTTCTAACACTTCAACCATCCGAAACACCATGTTTGCAAACCTTCCTAACAACTACATTGATCTGACAAGAAAACAATCTGTCTATTGTAACTTTGGAGGAGCTGCAGATATTCATAATTATTCTCATATGAAAACGATTATATTAAGTTAGCTTTTTACTGTTATACAATGATTGTGGATCATTCATTTTTGTCAGGTTGTGTGTAGGATTATAAAGGTCCCAAATGCAGAGGTGGAAGCTTAGAGCTGGGTTTCTAACCCTTGTCCTTAGGGCCCCCTATCCTGCATGTTATAGGTGTTTTCCTTCCTCCACATACCTGACCTGACTGAAAAGGTTTTCAACAGGCTTTTAATCTCTTAATTGAATGTTCAGCATTTGATGGCTGCCAATTCAATCATTTGAATCAGATGACGAGAAACACTTAAAACATGAAGAAAAGTGGGCCCTAAGAACCAGGGTTAAGGGACCCTGGTTTAGGGGATCTCTTGAATCTACAGAAAGGTTTTTGCTAAAAAAAATCAGAGTGCTGTGAAAGACGATGCGTCTTATGGCAACATAAACATAAATCCAGAATGACTAATCAAGGAATACAGGAACCAGAATAAATGGGAACACACAGGTTAAGAAGGGAATGAAGGAATGAAGATAATCCAACAAACAAACTGCAGTGGAGGAGTATAGGTAACAGAATGATGAACGGAGTAATCAATTGATTGGGAGCAGGTGTGGAGAGAAGGATCTAAAAAGGAGCAATGGTAAAGGAGACTGACACAAGGGGGCAACAGAGAGTAAACCAGAAACACATAGAAACTCAATCACAACCAGAAAACAACTAGAATGTTACAAAATGGAAATGAAACCAATGACCTAGAAAACACAGCATGACATAATCCAAGTGTAACTAAAACTCAAAAAGAAAACTTAAACGGAACCAGAAGGGGCAGAATCATGACAATTTTCTTTATCGGTGGTAACTGTCAGCAGAAGTGGTCCTTATGAATTTATTGTGGCTTTGACTCTGGCTGTAGAACCCATTATCTTTAACTCATCTTTCTCTCAGCAGGTGTTGATACAATTTTCTGCTCTCTATAAGTGTATTTCTCAGGAAAAAAAAAAAAAAACAAACATCCTCAGGCAACAACAACAGCAAAACTTTTTGTCCTTTTCACTTCGTAAACAGTTGCAGAAAGGTGCAGCTTGGCCTCCTTGCCCATAAGGCAAAGAACATTCCAGATGTCAGTGTTGTCCAAAGGTACCTTTAAAATACATAAGCTGCTTCTTTATCCCATTCGATCCTTGAGGATAGATTAAGCACTCCAAAACTTAAGCAGTTCTTATTTTCCTGAGGACAATAAAAACAGTTAGAATGGGTAAACAATTTGTTTTTATGTTGGGCTTCAGGGAAAAATGCAAATTGCAGATCAGAAACTGAAATGCATTTATTATGATGGGGGAGTCATTGTAGGTATGCTGCAATATGGATATTGATTCCAATAAGTTTAAGTTATACATATGTATATCTTTTTTTACTTTATAACTTTTTATGTGAGCAAATGGCAGAGATCTGACATTGTGTTTGTAAGCCTGCCATTGTGCACTAAAACAACAGAATGGCTTCTTCAGATAAAAGTAGTGATAGCATCATCTCCAGCTGGCATTTGAGGTCTTAAAGTGAGGGTTTTATATGGTTGTTTATCCAGTGAGTGGAAAGAAGATGGTAGAAAGGCTGTCTAAAAGCAAATACTTCCCAGCTGCACCAAACAGGGATTTAAAAAACACTAGGGCACCTCTAATTTACTTAAAATAAATCATATCAGTAGAATTTTGACAGCTTTCCTGTATGACAAGTATATTTTCTGGTTTGGACCAGTATTTTTTACCTCAATGCACCCAGGAATCAACATCTCAATTTCTCCAAAGAGTTAGGTAAAAAGTAACCTCAAAAAAGAGAATCATTTAAGTCTCCTTTTTTCCTCGACATTATCAGTCCTTGTTTAAATTGCATGGTGGCTTTAAGCTAATTATAGACATCAGATGGGTGGAAAAGTTAAAATGCTAAAATTAGATTTATATTCATCTGTTTGTCGCAATTGTTGGGCTGAATTTTTGGCTAAGAAACTGAAATAAAACATTTGGCTGCCATTTAATTGTTTAACCCCAAAAATGTAATACCCAAAAACAACAGTTTCAGTTAGGCTTTATCCACTCCAGTTTTTTTTTTTTTTTTGCTTTAGTATAAGATTCGTTCAAACAGAACGTGGAGAAGGCAACTTCTCTACATTGTCCACCTTTTGTTGATTTCTTGTTATTTCAACTTTCAGTAGCAAACAATTTGCACTGACAATGCAGTAAAATTGTATTATTTAACCATTTTATCAGCTTATGTCATGTTGAAGGAGCCAACCTTAGAAAATAAACTGTTTGTGTTTTGTTACTTTTCAGGAAACCCTACTTCATTAGATTGAAGTTGTCAAACACGGGATAAATTCACCACAACTTCCATTCAGAATCTAAGATACTACAAACAAATATCAATCAAGTCAGACATATTTGAATTGAAAACTCTTGACTAAAGTAGTGAAACTAAACGTAAGTAAGCTATGTACACAAAGAAGAAAGCAAAACATGTTTGAAAACCATAATCAATAAAATGATGCATTGATATCAAAGTTCAGCATGAATTTTATGTCTGAGAACCAAAGTTTATCTAGAAGAACTTCGGTCAAATTAGCAAAACAACTTTTGCCTGCTAGTGGTCTAGCCTCGATCAATGCCCCAGGCCCTAGAACTGATGGGCCAATCACAACGCAGAGATGTGTTTTTGGATACAAAGTGGGCGGGGTTTTGAGGGCGGGACGACAAAGCTGCACGACGCTGGAGAAAGCGCAACAAGGAAGATGGCAACAACTATTGAACAGTTCCCGTTTGACTCAGCTTTGGAATCTGTTTTGGAACTTGAGCAGGAAGAGGCTCTACACCAGTGGTGTAGTCTATGTGATACGCAGGTATACGCCGTATACCCACTAGAAAAGCTTGTGAATTTCCATATAACCACTTAAAAGTGCCCAATGCTGCGTTCACACTGGATGCAGGCGCAGCGAGTTTACATGCAAAGTCAATGGTTGACGCTCGTCAAGGCGTTGGATGAAGGAGTTTGCCCTGAAATTGAAGGATTGACGGTTCAAGTCCCTGCTCTCGACTTTCATTGTTGTTGTGTCCTTGGGCAAGACACTTCACCTGCATTGTCTACTGATGGTGGTCAGAGGGCCCGGTGGCGCCAGTGTACAGCAGCCCCGCTTCTGTCAGTGAGCCCCAGGGCAGCTGTGGCTACAATGTAGCTTGCCACTATCAGTGTGTGAGTGTGTGCGTGAATGGGTGAATGAATGTAGTGTAAAGCGCTTTGGTCAAGTCTACTAACTTGAATAAAGGCGCTATATAAGTACATGCCATTAACCATTTATCAAGGCGCAGCAAAAGGTCCCGCAGCGCTTTTGAGCAGCAGGCGCATGCGATGCGCTGCTGATCGAGAAGGAAAAATTGAACTTTTGCTGCTTGACGCGCCGCGGTGCTGATCTGGGAGCTGGGAGCTGATCTGGGAGCTGGCAGGGTGACAGACAGATCGCTGATGACACAGAGCGCTATGATCACTCCTCTAAAACAGTTTATTAACGCCTAAATTAACTGCTTTTTTTTGTTGTTGTTTTTACAACGAATTTAATCACAGTTATCACAGTTTGGTGTTTCATGTGAAACAGTTCATATTGGTAATACAGTACATCGTACAATGTGATCTCACTTAATAGGAGATAGAAGAATGATAACACTACTTCTAGAGGGGCATTATCACAGGAAAGGTACTATAGTAAGACGCAGGTGCTGAGTCGCAGATGAGTGAGATTGACTGTCAGAGAGGCAGCTTTGCAGCATTTGCACAAGAAGAAACTATAGAAAGAAAAAGTTACCCATCAGAGATCTATGGACTGAGCTGTTCTAAAGTGAGCATAACTACACAGTAGAAATAAATGGGTCAAGGCACCCAAACAAGGTACCGGACATTTATGTAATGTTTACTCTGAACACAGATTTACCCCATTTGTTCCTCAGTAACTTGAGGCATCATGAAAGGGACATTTCATGCATGTATATATGCTGTAGATAGAGCTGCTGTATCAACAAATCAACAAAAAGGCAGGTACTGTGTGTTACATCAAAATCTCCACAAATCTGAAAAAATACATTTTGCTTCCAGTCTGAAAAAGTACAAAACATTTTGTGATTAGGTTCATACAGGTCATTTCTGGATAGTTTCATACTATGTATACAAAAAAAGAAACAACAACACTGCTTCATATTAAAGGAATAGTACACCCAAAACATGATTAGCCTTCATTTTCTACTCACCCCCATGCTGAACAACACTCTGGAGTACTTTTTTGATATCTCAAATGCATCTGGAGATCTGGGAGGCTTCTTGCTGTCTGCTGACATTCAAATAATGGAGGTCTATGGCGCCCGAGACAGAAAGGTCCATAAAAGTCCACAAAAAACGTGTCAATATTCCTCCATACTGCTCGTCCAATGTAATCCAAGTGTCCTGAGTGGGTAGCATCCAGAATTTACTCGAAACGAAGTCATTTAGAACGTTTTTAGAGCATAAACAGTAGTGTATAGGACTTCCTCAAAGCGCGCGCATGCGAGTTCACGAGTCTACGGAAACCGCGGCAGACCAAACCAGATGAAAGTGCGCATTCAGCGTCTGCTCTGCCGATAATGCAAGCGTAAATGAAGAAATGTGCTGTTTACCTGTGCAAAGACAGAAACAACGAAAGAAAAATGTCTGAGGACTTCATTGTTGAGGAAGAGCATGAGTTCTTTGCCGAGCTGAATGCGCACTTTCATCTGGTTTGGTCTGCCGCGGTTTCCGTAGACTCGTGAACTCGCATGCGCGCGCTTTTAGGAAGTCCTATACACTACTGTTTATGCTCTAAAAACATTCTAAATGACTTCGTTTCGAGTAAATTATGGACGCTACCAACTCAGGATACTTGGAATACATTGGACGAGCAGTATGGAGGAATATTGACACGTTTTTTGTGGACTTTTATGGACCTTTCTGCCTCGGGCGCTATGGACCTCCATTATTTGAATGTCAGCAGACAGCAAGAAGCCTCCCAGATCTCCAGATGCATTTGAGATATCAAAAAAGTACTCCAGAGTGTTGTTCAGCATGGGGGTGAGTAGAAAATGAAGGCTAATCATGTTTTGGGTGTACTATTCCTTTAAGAAGGATTTACACCAGTATCACATTTTTAACTTTACTTTTAACACTTTTGGTTTTAATCAAGGAAATATCAGATTTTCTCAGGTGCCAAAACAAAATGTAACAGCTCTGTAAAGGCTCACCAGAGAGCATAACATAAAGTTAACATGACTATAACAGCTGAATGTGGCGATTTCCATGTTACTAAGCAAAACGCTTCACAAATTTATTTAAATCCAAAGCATTTGTGCGTTTTGATTTGGGTACAACCAAACTTGATAGTCTCTTTTCTGTCATAGTTGACCGCAAATATGTCTTTCTGAGCCTGAGACGTCAGGCCTAACTGACATCATAGTTAGAGAAATAACGTTCTGCAACCTGATTTTTATAATCTCAAAATCAGCATTGCAGCTATGTGCTACATTGTGCTTTCATTGTGATTTAATTTCTCGATAGATAGTTGATCAGTTTTTACCTGTTTCATCCCGTGTCTCCTCTCCCTATGACCCCTGGCTCCCTCGCTTTACCTCATTCGGCTTTCAAAACAAATCAGTCTCAGTCGCTCTGGCGTCATCTCGTGCTGCATTCACTGCAGTCCGACATTGGAAATTAGCGGTCGTAATTCTCAAATGATCCATAATTTATAAGCCTCGCCACCCCTACCGCCAACTGGGGTGGCAAGGCTGTCATTTAGGGTGGATTTTGCCACCCTATGCCACCCCAGTAGATCCGCCTAAGGCTGCTGTTGAATGGGATTCGTACTGATAGCGCACCGCCGATATGGGGGGGTCTGAGCGACTCTCAATGGGCGAGAGGCGGGGTACACCCTGGACAGGTCGCCAGTTCATCGCAGGGCAACACAGAGACAAACAGGAAAAACAACCATTCACACACACACTCACACCTAAGGAGAATTTAGAGAAACCAATTAACCTAACAGTCATGTTTTTGGACTGTGGGAGGAAGCTGGAGTACCCGGAGAGAACCCACGCATGCTCAGGAAGAACATGCAAACCCCATGCAGAAAGACCCTGGGCTGGGAATTGAACCCGAAACCTTTTTGCTGCAAGGTGGCAGTACTAACCACTGGGACACTGAGCAGCCCAATATAGTGAAATACTAATATAAAAAAGGCAAAATACTTTGCACAAATTTATAAGTTGAGCAAAGTACTTTAAAAGCATGTTTTTTTTGTTGTTTTTTTTTTATCTCCCTCTCACCACCAGCACCCCCACTTCCAGCGGCCATGTTTATATTAGCGCATGTGTTTATAAGGGTGAGTTGTGTCCCTTATTGGCACACCTGCACTTATGGTAGTTTTTTGCCTGTTTAGGGTTTTTTAAACGAATTCGCAAGAAGCGACAGGTTTAGTTTTTTCACTTTTCTTACAGACTGAGAATTAATTTTTGAATAACACTATGAAGCGTTCAATTGTTATGCAGCAAACCTAATGGTATAATATTTGCAATCTAATTTCTAGTAGTTCTTTTCCCTTGTGTTCACACTGTGTTGAAATATTCCTGATTGTCCTCCACCTTGTGTCTCCCTCTGCATTTTCTCTACTTTGTTTTCTGAAAGAAAACCAGACAAATGAATTTGAACTGAGAGTGGCCTATTATGAATAAAGTCTTTGAAACATCAAGTGTAATACACGATGCTAATAAAAGCTTTGTCCTAACACATTATCATGCAAATGTAAGTCATTGGTTCTCTTTTGACAGCTATTCTTACCTGTAACATTGCGTGAGTCAGTATCGCCTGAGTATGTTATAAAATGGGGGGCACAGTTGAATAAAAAAGCAAAAATGTTTTATACCATGTTGGCTTAAAACTTAGGCCTTTTCATAAAGTTTACATTTAGCTTAACAATGGTTGTGACAATGCTTCTGTATATCTAGGAGACAGCCCTTTTTTAAATGCAAAGTATGTTAGGAAGAGATGGTGATTTATTTTTTATACTCTAATAAAATATTTTTAAATATAAGATTTCAAAAACCTGTTTTGTAATTATTAACATGTAGGTTATCTTTATCAGAGAAGATAATAAATCTGTAACTCTAAAGAAAAACAAATTTTTGATCGGACAAAAAGTTATGGTAAATGTATGTGACAGCTTTGCAATTTCTTACTGACCAGCAAAGAGCCTCAGTCTGTCCTGGGGAGGAAAATCGAGACTGCTAAATCTGCTGTTTCTTAGCGCTGCTATTTCCCTTAAGATTTGGGGGATATTTTTTAGCTTTATTTGATGTAGACAGGAAATCCTCTGTGAGGGACAGAGAAATATAAGGTGCAATAAATGTCCAAAGCTAGACTCAGGCTGGCTCAACATCCACCTGGACACAGAGGCAGGGATATTGGCTTTTACTTTAGAGCCAAGCAATCATTGTTGGAGCTTGTCTTTACATATTGTAGACTAATCTAGACTAGTCTTTACAAGTTACAAGTTTTTCTTTAAGGGGATAAATATAGCATTTAGTTTACTAGTTGTATTTGCACACAAGCTTTACCTAAAGCAGGGAGTCCCAAACATTTCAGTCCATGACCCCAAAAATGACAATGCATGAGACTGGAGACACCCTAGAAATACATATAATTGTACACATATTTGTAGTTCTTTAAAATGTCATCTATTTATTAAATTAATCATTTAAAATGCATTTGTAATCGTTTCATAAAAAATGTAATTATTTATTGGAGAATTTTACAGTTTTATGGTTCATTAAATGTTAGATTATTGTACTGGATACATAAGGAATAACTTAATAAATGAACAAATAACGAGTTTATAGGATTATTTAATGGTATATTTATTTATTTGTATGAGAGATTCAGATTATGTATCTTATGACATATTTTTGCCCTCCATACACCTCAGGGATCACATCAACAACTGTCTTGTGACCCTCTATTTGGAAACCCGTGTTCTTATGGATAAATACTTGAACATATGAAAAAACTGAAACCAGACAACTTGAATGCTTATTAATGTAAAATTAATCTGGAAGGTTTTTTTATATATATAAATTACAATTTCTTGAAAAAACATGAATTTCTTTGATGATATATCTTTTAGTTATGTTTGGTTTATCTTAAAAAGCGTATGTGCTCAAAGACACATAAGCTTATAGTCATTCTAGGTGAAAAGGTTTAAATAACCAAAATGAGAATAGGACAGAGATGGCACTGATTTACTTAAAAACTAGGAAGTGTTTAGTATAGTTTTGTTAAAGAGAATCTTTGTCATTCCTGTATAACTGAATGTGCAAAGATTCCACAATCATTTCGATTCTTTGAGATCAGATTTAAAATCATGTTGTTTTCTTACTGATGGATAAAATGAAACTTAATTATAAATGCAGTTCTTTTAACAACATTTTAAGACTTGTTAGGGTCAAGGTGCATATTGCCTTTAAGATTTTTTTTTTTGTCCTATAGAGCAAAAAAAGGTGAAATACTTCAAATATTCGGTCAACGTTTTGCTTTTCTTTTCAGTCTTCAGGCAAAGGAACTGGTATGTCTTCACTCAGCTCTGCTTCTAGCATAATTATCACTCATTCTTCCCACTTGTGCAGCCCCACCCCCTTCTCGTCAGTTCTCATGCTTACCACCTGCTCCCTGCCTATTTAACTAGACCTCAAGCAGTTACTGTTTTGCCAAATTATTTGAAAGCCTCACAGCATGTAGATGTTTAGTGGCCTCTACTTAGTAAGTTATCTGATTCTGACCGTCCTTTCGCCTAATTAACAAGATAAAATAAACAAATTAAAAAAGTTTTGTATTTTTTTCAAGGTTGTTTTATAAAAAAATTCAAAAAGACATCTACATAACTTGACAAAAAGAGTTTGGAAAAAGAGAAGAGAGGAAAGAGAATTTCCTATCATCTCAATCCTAAGAGAAAGTAAAATTTAGTTGAACCCATCAAACGTGACATGCTGAAGCTTCTCTGAAGGCGTCTCTTGCTTAAAAATCAACAGTAACAGAAAATCAACTATTAACTCACACTCATTGTCATTAATTATTTTGTAAAAGGATCTTATTAATTCAGAAAACCAGATCCATTTTTAAGTCAATGTAATATGCTTCATTTAACATCAAATAAAATTTAAATGAAAATTTTGATATATACAGGTGCTGGTCATAAAATTAGAATATCATGAAAAAGTAGATTGATTTCAGTAATTCCATTTAAAAAGTGAAACTTGTATATTATATTCATACATTACATACAAACTCATATATTTCAGATGTTTATTTTGTTTAATTTTGATGATTACAAATGACAACAAATGAAAATCTCAAATTCATCATATCAGAAAATTAGAATATTACTGAAGACCAATAAAAACAAAGGATTTATAGAAATGTTGGCCAACTGAAAAGTATGAACATGGAAAGTATGAGCATGTACAGCACTCAGTAGTTAGTTGGGCCTCCTTTGGCCTGTATTACTGCAGCAATGCGGCGTGGCATGGAGTCGATCAGTCTGTGGCACTGCTCAGGTGTTATGATAGCCCAGGTTGCTCTAATAGTGGCTTTTAGCTCTTCTGAATTGTTGGGTCTGGTGTATTGCATCTTCTTCTTCACAATACCCCATAGATTTTCTATGGGGTTAAGGTCAGGAGAGTTTGCTGGCCAATTAAGAACAGGGATACCATGGTCCTTCAACCAGGTACTGGTAGCTTTGGCACTGTGTGCAGGTGCCAAGTCCTGTTGGAAAATGAAATCTGCATCTCCAAAAAGTTGGTCAGCTGCAGGAAGCATGAAGTGCTCTAAAACTTCCTGGTATGTGGCTGCGTTGACCCTGGACCTCAGAAAACACAATGGACCAACACCAGCAGATGACATGGCACCCCAAACCATCACTGACTGTGGAAACTTTACACTGGACTTCAAGCAACGTGGATGAAGTGCCTCTCTTCTTTTCCTCCAGACTCTGGGACCTTGATTTCCAAAGGAAATGCAAAATTTACTTTCATCAGAGAACATGACTTTGGACCACTCACCAGCAGTCCAGTCCTGTTTCTCTTTAGCCCAGGCAAGACGCTTCTGACGCTGTCTGTGGTTCAAGAGTGGCTTGACACAAGGAATGCGACAGCAGAAACCCATGTCTTTCATACGTCTGTGTGTGGTGGTTCTTGAAGCACTCACTCCAGCTGCAGTCCACTCTTTGTGAATCTCCCCCACATTTTTGAATGGGTTTTGTTTCACAATCCTCTCCAGGGTGCGGTTATCTCTCTTGCTTGTACACTTTTTTTCGACCACATCTTTTCCTTCCCTTCGCCTCTCTATTAATGTGCTTGGACACTGAGCTCTGTGAACAGCCAGCCTCTTTAGCGATGACCTTTTGTGTCTTGCCCTCCTTGTGCAAGGTGTCGATGGTCGTCTTTTGGACAACTGTCAAGTCAGCAGTCTTCCCCATGATTGTGTAGCCTATAGAACTAGACTGAAAGACCATTTAAAGGCTTTTGCAGGTGGTTTGAGTTAATTAGCTGATTAGAGTGTGGCACCAGGGGCCATCAATTTTGAACCTTTTCACAATATTCTAATTTTCTGATATGATGAATTTGAGATTTTCATTTGTTGTCATTTGTAATCATCAAAATTAAACAAAGTAAACATCTGAAATATATGAGTTTGTATGTAATGTATGAATATAATATACAAGTTTCACTTTTTAAATGGAATTACTGAAATCAATCTACTTTTTCATGATATTCTAATTTTATGACCAGCACCTGTATATGTGTATATATATATGTGTGTATATATATATATATATATATATATATATATTTTTTTTTTTTTTTTATATTTTTTTTTTTTAACAGTAACTTTATTGATGCTAGTATTACTGCTTCTATTTTTTCCTCATTGTAAATAGAATTATCCTCCTACCAGATGTTAATCTAGAGGAATTCAATTTATTTTTTGTGGTTTTTTTAATATATCCTGCTTTTTTTCCGTCTTTTTACCTGTTGCATAATAGTTTTCCAGAAGCCAATAGCGAAATACAAAAGGAGAAAAAAAACATTTCCACTGAAAACATTCATTAAATAGACTGTGCTCTGAGCCGTTGTTAGTCTTCAGATACTGTACAGCAGCTGTTCTTCTTTTCATCCGGTTAATGTTATTCTGTTGTTACCTTCCTGTTAATTGGCTTGCATTGTATCTTTATGCTCAGTCACATCAAGCTGGTACCACTGGGATTTCAGCGTCCATCTCGTTCCACATGTAAAGTGGTCTGTTTGTAGCGACTGCAGTAAAAACACTCCCTGGCTGTCAGGTCCTTTCAGTCCGCTGAGGCTGCTGATCAAACATTAGCTGCCACATTCGCAGCAGGGTGGAGGTACACTAAACAACAACTGCCATCCTGTATCAAACACAACTCCTTGCCTTTAGCTCATCATAGCCCCTCCACGGACACCATGAGTCGCCATGCATGTAATAAAGACAGTGTCACTCCCCGCCTTGATACGGTTGTCTGAGTCCATCAAGATCCAGGTTCTCTGGGGAAAATGAAAAGGATTGCAGGACAGGAGTAGATCTACAGAAGCGGGATAAAATGAGATTGAGAACTCTTTTTTTCCTTTTTATGTTGAGACATTGTGAACCGAATTTCCTCTTTATTACAGCATAACGACATAAGCGGAGCAAATTCACAGGCATTTGGAGATAAGTGGAGAGAGTCAGTGAGGAGATTTTAGTCTTGATTATAATAAATTAGGCTTATGCTGTAATGTGTGGGCAAATTTTTTTTCATCAAGTTTGATCTTTATCCCCAGTCTCCTAAATACACATTGTTAAAGCTCGGAAAGAAGAGAGAAGGAGTGCTTAGAAAACACCAAATAACCTATTCCATCCTTGTGCATACATATTTTTCATGTATTTGAACTCTTCATCCCGCCACACATCGACAGAGTTCACTCCAAGACAAAGTTATTTGGCCTTTGGCTCCTTGCGTCGTTCTTCACAGGGTAATAGCGCTGACCTCGGCCACAATGAAAGGCTTTTAAGTGTCTTCTACTTTAAGAACTCAAAGACTGCTCAGATCTCCTCCTTCTGCTTGTCTTTTGTTTGTCTCTATCAAGGATGATACAGTAGGCATCAGTGTAACCCCGGCTGAACTTCATCTGCTTTCTTTTAACCTTCTCCCACCCCCAAAGAGTGGTGCATAATGTGCTGTAGAGCTGCAGAGAACAGCAGCAAGAATATTCCATATTCAAGAAAAGTATACAAACTGTGAGGTTCAATTGCACTCTCCAGAATTACATGAAAAGCTGTCAGAGAGATAAAGATTTCCTTCTCAATGCATGACAGATCGCAGAGATTATGTTGTAGCAGGGCTGCATTATGGTGTAGTGACGCATTGGATGCATTGAAGATTGATCTGTCACTACCTGAATATTAGTGCCTCTTCACTTCTGTTTCAATGACCTGGTGTCAAAGTCTCCTGTCTCTTCTTGACGAATAAGATAGCTGCAACTTTGCCTGGTATGGCTTTAAGTGATCCCATCAACATCTAGAGGGGCAAGCGTCTCGCCACCTTAATAATCACTAACTACGGAGAAGAATTTCCAGATTTTTGTCTGGCTTAAAATGAATCATTCAGATCATTACACATTTTGATATTGAAGATAATAGGAAAAAGTGATTCTCCTGTTGTTAAACAATTAACTGTGATGTGCCACACCTATTTAAGAGTTTACTGATTTCCACTAGCTAAATTTCCCCCTGATTAAAACTGAATGTACAAAAATCAAGAAAAATCTTAAAAGTACCAGTCTGACACTTTGAAGTAGGCTAGAAGGTCTTAAAAGAAAAACCTCATTAAACCTTGATTTAAAAAAGGCTTATGAGAAAATGGAAAGTCTTTAACAGCAGTCAGTCTAGAATTGGTTAGAAAGACATTCCTAAAGGTGTGCTTTAAGTGTTAACCGAATGTCAACAAGGTGTATATTTATTTGCCTTGCGTTGCTTGCTTGACTTTTCAACTTTTTCATACAATTCATAAAGACAACTCAGCAAAACGTTGCAAGTTCTGCTCTTTTTGTCTGTTCATCTTTCAATTTCCGGACCTTGACTTCACTGAATGACTCATGGTGCTGTATGTAAAGTTGAAAGTTGAATAACAACATCAACACTGGCACCCCTGGGCTCACACTTCTGCCAACTCTTGAACCACCGGCTTTATGAAAACCGCTTCCAGCCAGGGGCGGACTTAGGAAATTTGGGGCCCTAGGCAAAGACAGGCATGGGGCCCTCTGAATTGAGAAGACAACATATAGAACAGACCCAGTATACAGATACAGAAATTATAATAGAATAGACTTAGATTATTTGTTCTACCTTTTGTCCCTCTCTTCTTATCCTTTTTGTTGTGGTTTTCTTCTGTGTTCTTTTGTCCCTTTCTGTAGTAGTCTAGGCAACGGCAGGCACGGGGCCATCTGAAATGAGAAAACAACACACAAAACAACAGGTCAATTATACAAATTGACATTTTAAGAGAATAAACATGCATTATTTTACCTTTTATCCCTCTCTTCCTGTCCTTTTTTCATGTCTGTTTCATTTTACTCTTTTTTTCTTTTGTTTTATTCTCTTCCTGTCTTTTTCTCAATCTGAGAAAAAGACTGAGACTTTCTTATTCTTTTGTTTCTTTTACTCATATTCCTCCTTGTTTCCCCCTTTTCTCTTCCTGTCCCCTTTTCTTGTTGTTTTCCTCTTAATGTTTTGTCCCTTTTTCCTAGTAGTTGTATTCTCTTTCTCCCTAAAATTTCATTTTTCGAGCCTTGGCTTCAGCAAATCTTGCGATGAGAAGATCCATATCCACTGACTTCTTGACTTCTTGCTCAATGTATGCAATACACTAGACCCAACAATTCAGAAGAGCTAAAAGCCACTATTAGAGCAACCTGGGCTATCATAACACCTGAGCAGTGCCACAGACTGATCGACTCCATGCCACGCCGCATTGCTGCAGTAATACAGGCCAAAGGAGGCCCAACTAAATACTGAGTGCTGTACATGCTCATACTTTTCATGTTCATACTTTTCAGTTGGCCAACATTTCTATAAATCCTTTGTTTTTATTGGTCTTCAGTAATATTCTAATTTTCTGATATGATGAATTTGAGATTTTCATTTGTTGTCATTTGTAATCATCAAAATTAAACAAAATAAACATCTGAAATATATGAGTTTGTATGTAATGTATGAATATAATATACAAGTTTCACTTTTTAAATGGAATTACTGAAATCAATCAACTTTTTCATGATATTCTAATTTTATGACCAGCACCTGTAGATATAATCAAGCATCTCAGATGGTGATGAGATATGTATGGGGAAGGATCTAACTGCTCACTTTACCTCAAGTTTCATATCCTCTGCATCAATGTCATCCATCGTCTGCTCAAGTCTCTGGCAATGACTGTATGATCTGGTTGAACTGTAAAGTGCCTTGAGATGACATGTGTTGTGAATTTGGCGCTATATAAATAAAACTGAATTGAATTGAAATTGAACATTCATCCAGCTTCCCTTCCTTCTCAGTGCTTCTCATGATATCAGTGGAGTAGAGAAATCCATACAGCTCATAAAAGGTTTCCATGTGTGAAAATCTCTCCTTTAATGTCAATTAGAGGCAAGAAAAACTCTCTTTTTTAGGTCTCTTCTGCAGTGGATTGAAAATGATATATATATATATATACACTATATTGCCAAAAGTATTTGCTCACCTGCCTTGACTCACATATGAGCTTAAGTGACATCCCGTTCCTAATCCATAGGGTTCAATATGACGTCGGTCCACCCTTTGCAGCTAGAACAGCTTCAACTCTTCTGGGAAGGCTGTCCACAAGGTTTAGGAGTGTGTTTATGGGAATTTTTGACCATTCTTCCAGAAGCGCATTTGTGAGGTCGCACACTGATGTTGGACGAGAAGGCCTGGCTCTCAGTCTCCGCTCTAATTCATCCCAAAGGTGTTCTATCGGGTTGAGGTCAGGACTCTGTGCAGGCCAGTCAAGTTCATCCACACCAGACTCTGTCATCCATGTCTTTATGGACCTTGCTTTGTGCACTGGTGCACAGTCATGTTGGAAGAGGAAGGGGCCAGCTCCAAACTGTTCCCACAAAGTTGGGAGCATGGAATTGTCCAAAATGTCTTGGGATGCTGAAGCATTCAGAGTTCCTTTCACTGGAACTAAGGGGCCAAGCCCAGCTCCTGAAAAACAACCCCACACCATAATCCCCCCTCCACCAAACTTTACACTTGGCACAATGCAGTCAGACAAGTACCGTTCTCCTGGCAACCGCCAAACCCAGACCCGTCCATCAGATTGCCAGATGGAGAAGCGCGATTCGTCACTCCAGAGAACGCGTCTCCACTGCTCTAGAGTCCAGTGGCGGCGTGCTTTACACCACCGCATCCGACGCTTTGCATTGCACTTGGTGATGTATGGCTTGGATGCAGCTGCTCGACCATGGAAACCCATTCCATGAAGCTCTCTGCGCACTGTTCTTGAGCTAATCTGAAGGCCACATGAAGTTTGGAGGTCTGTAGTGATTGACTCTGCAGAAAGTTGGCGACCTCTTCGCACTATGCGCGTCAGCATCCGCTGACCCCGCTCCGTCAGTTTACGTGGCCTACCACTTCGTGGCTGAGTTGCTGTCGTTCCCAAACACTTCCATTTTCTTATAATACAGCTGACAGTTGACTGTGGAATATTTAGGAGCGAGGAAATTTCACGACTGGATTTGTTGCACAGGTGGCATCCTATCACAGTTCCACGCTGGAATTCACTGAGCTCCTGAGAGCGACCCATTCTTTCACAAATGTTTGTAAAAACAGTCTGCATGCCTAGGTGCTTGAATTTATACACCTGTGGCCATGGAAGTGATTGGAACACCTGATTCCAATAATTTGGATGGGTGAGCAAATACTTTTGGCAATATAGTGTATATATATATATATATATATATATATATATATATATATATATATATATATATATATATATATATATATATAAATAAAAGATAAAAGGTGCATGTCACAGGAAAGACTAGTGATGTTACAAATGACAATTGCTTAAACTACAGAACAGTAAATTATTTAATTTATAATTAATGTGACCCTTAACATCCCCAGCTGTACACAATAAAACACATCAAATCAATGTCAATACAAAGCTGTAAAGCAGAGTGAGATGTTGGTAATAACTTCCTTATGTTTTTTGAATGTATAACTTAAATTATTAAAGACTAAAACACCTAAAACTTATGGGTGATTTTACAACATTTAAAAGCCTGAGATTTTCCTGATATTCAACATTAAAAACACCTAAATAATTGATTTTTCATCGTTTGTAGCAAATCCAAATGAAATTAGAAACTTACTTTAAAATGACCCATCTTCAATAAGGTAAATAAATACTTATCAATATAGGGGGAATGTCCCCTTCGACAGCTTAATACTCACTAGTTGTTCAACTCCACACGATGGATCCTCCTTAACAGGTGCCAGACTTGCCGCTGAGTTTTCAGCTGTTTGCGGCAGGTTACTGCTGCTGCTGCTCGCCGCTGCCGCAGTGAAGAAGCCGAACTCAGTCATTTTTGGTAACATTGAAAGCAGCTTCCTACCTTCATTCTTTTTTTCTCCTCTTTTCAGCACCGCTAGGGTAGCTTCTTTTCATCTTTTTTCTTTCCTTTCTTTTCTCTTCTCCGCTCTGCTCGTCTCGTCTCTTCGCGCCGTTTGTTTTTTCAAATAGTTTGCTGCCGTGTGTTTGGACCTTTCTGCCCATGCGCAGCAAATGGATTGAACCAATGTAGTGGACACTGTAAGGGGGGCCCCGAGACACACTTAATATTATAAGCATTCTAATGTCATTTTAGCGAAAGGATTTTTTTCAAAAACATAATTAATGTGCTCAAATAAGTAATAGCTGAATTAACCATACATGTAAAATGAGTTTTAGGGGGCCCCCTTAGGAACTCGGGGCCCTAGGAAACTGCCTAGTTTTGCCTAATGGTAAGTCCGCCCCTGCTTCCAGCAGTACATTATTCTGTCCAGGATAATGTCAAGACCGGCTGTACTATGTTGGGTTGGATCCCCCCTCTGGTTAGTCTTTAAATAATTGATTAGTCTACACTTTGGTCCTTCACCCTATATCACAACCAGATGCAATTCCTGATCGGTCAGTGCATAATGAATTGACAAAGAAAGCTCAGTTTGTTCAACTCAAACCAAATTCCACTTCGCTCTTTATGCACAAGTCACCCAACTCCCAAAAGGATAACATGTAGCTGACTCACTCCACATTGAACAATGTATGAACATGGGACATTGTTCATATTTGGTGCAATTGCATTGTACCAGACATACTAGAATGAATCGAAAATCAAAGGAGGACCTTTCAAGGTGTGGCTGCCCCACAGATAAGACCTTCAACTAAGATAAGAACCCAGAACACCTAAAGCTCTGTAGCCCTTTTTGCCCTGTTAAAAGTGAGAGTTCATGATTCAACAGTAAAGAAGAGAAATTGGAATACACTGGGTTCCATAGTGTAGTTGAAGGTGAGAACTAAAAGAACACCTTTGACATACTTGGTATGCCTGGTATGGTTTGGTTGTGGTTCTGGTCCATAATTGATAGTTCTGTCTGTGTTCTGGTCCCATATGAGTTACAGATGCAGTGTAGGAGTTTTGCAAATTCTTTAAAGACCCTTATTCTCTAAAAAAAAAAAAAAAAAAAAAAAAATGCACATTCAAAACCCTGCACCCTCTCCAGAGAGGGAACGACCCTCAGCCATTTTCAAAGAATTGCGGTAAGAAAGGCCAGCTTCAATGACAGTCTGTCTAGTGTTCAGAAGTACTTCCTTTATATATAGTGCTAGTTTGCAGCTTTTTAAAGCTACAGTGTGTAATAATTACAGGGATATACAGTCAGAAATGTAATATATTATACATAACTATGTTATTTTATCATCATCTACGAGCTCAGCCTCTTAACCTTAATATTTGCGTTGCCTTAGAAATCGTTATTTATAATTACATAGGAGCGCAGCCATGGAGGCAGACATCTTTGTGCTACAGCAGCGCAGAGCCAACAAACTTCACAGCCAAACGTCACAACGACGTAGAAAAAATAACGGGTATATTTATTATCTTAAGTCTACATGAAATCTATACCCTACACAGACTAATGAAATACTATCATTAAAATTATCTATGTAAACAAACCTCATCACTTGAGAAGGTAGGTGATGCGGACGTGGTGGAAGACATTTTGTCCCGTAACGCTCGCCATACTGTTGGGGGGAGAAGCGGTGGGGGGGAGATGTTCATGTTGCTGCGGTCTGCAGTCTGGACGCTAGATGTCGCTGAAAATTACACACTGTAGCTTTAAAATTTCAATTGTTGCGATTTTCCTTTTCTTTCACGTGTTCAATGTGTTAGCATAATTTGGGTATTTGCCGTCGATATTGTCTTTGCAGCATGTTTCCACTTTGCGCCTCTCTGTTTTCTGTGATTGAAGCATTTCCCCTTTGCAACAATTTATCTTTGAGTGTGCTTAATGTGGTTGTGTTACTCTCAGTTTTAATAATTGTTGAGTTTGCAGGACATTTAAAAGTTGCTCTGAAATCCTGTATTTACATAGTGTTTTCACCCCTTTGCCAGTTGCTGCGTGTTCCAACTTGTTATAAGTCTTGTAAGGCAATTACCTTTATAGAGTGTGCCTTGTTGATTTGAAAAGCTCTGTTTGAATTTTAAAAAGGGTTTTTTGCTTTTACTCGGGTCATTTTCATTTGATTTCATTTAAATTTATCTCAAATATTTCTCACAACATTGCAAATTTGCAACTTACCTTTTGACATTGTTTGGAAAAAAACGAACGTATTATGTGGTTCACAATTAGATCTGAAAGCCTTGCATGACTAATTCTTGCAGTGAGTCACAGATTGACTCATCTTTACTGCAGCCCATCAGGCCTGTGGAGCGGGATAAGAGGCCCATCTGGCAGAGCCGAACAGGAAACATCTGACAGATGATCACTAAGATCATGTGGATGTAAATACGGAAACAAAACAAGACAACATGCTGCAGTCAGAGAAGTGAGTCTGAGTAGCTGGGATTACTGTTTGCAATATGCTTCTCTTCCATTAAATCATTCACAGCTTTCTAGACACAAATATTTTCTCCATTCTATTTGTAATTTGCCTTTTTAAAACCTGTTTCTAATAATTAAGAATCATCCTTGTGTTAAAATTAAAGCTTTTGCCCTTTATTGGGTATATTTGGCTAATATTGGGTGAACTTCCTTTTCCCTTCCGAACAGCCTTGGAGCAGATTGAACAAGGTTTCTTAAAGTTTTTGTAACCTGCTGTAGGTCAGGAGTGCTGATCATGTGTGAATTGTAGCTTCAATTTACTGTTTCAAACACACAGAGATGTTTTAGCTGGTTCGATTAACAGATGTAGCCAGTCAGTAAATCTCAAAAGCTTTCATGCACCTATGGAGCCGCACCATTACAACAGGTGTAAAGTATGTATTTGTTAAAGATGCATTTAGCAAACACATGTTCTTACAATTGCCCAACACGTAATGGGAGTTTTCTTCTATTTACAGCAGTTGCCTATAGGCTCCATTAGTTCATTAGAGACTGAGGCTGAACTCCCTGGCTATTTGCGTGGGTTAAGTGCACTGTCTCTTTCACCTCGCTGCTTTGTTGAATCTTGGCCTCAATGAGAGAACACAGGTGTTGTTTCTTGAAAATGGATCACAAAGAGCAGCCACAAGTGCAACTCAAACCCCATCACAGTCACCATTCAAGTAAGAAGCGCAACAAAAAGGGCCAAATTGGAGTCTAATCTGCGATTTCATAAGATGAGAGTAAATATTGGGGACGCTTTGATCAAGGAGAGAACTCACATCTGCCCTGGGAATGGCCCTTTTTTTGCTAAAATGGAAAGCTGCTCCATAGGAAATAACTTCAATATCTATAACTTTCCGACTTTAGATGACATTATGCCTCTAAGCTAAAGACCTCTACAGTCTCAGCAGCAGACTGTACTGCGTATTCTCTTCTTGCTTGTGTGTGCACCACATAGGTGTCATTTTAACTTGTCACCAAAGGGGATAAACATCTGCAAAAATATAAAGCAACACTACTGTTCTGACCCAATTATTAGCTTAATTTGAGATATAATAAAGGATTTACTAATGCCAATATACCTGGCACTTATCGATGCTGAATGCGAGCTGGCCTTCTCAAAATCTGTTCTGTAACTTGAGAGTGTCAAATACCTTGCTACAATAGCAGCCATTCAAAATGGCGCTTCCAGTCAAAAGCTATCCTGTAAATATCAGTGAGCAGAGACAGCAGTTGCTAATGGGCCCACTACCTTTTAGGGGCCCCATCACTGACACCTGGTTGGCCACCTACGCAGTTGTCCACTAAGATGTCTTTTTGCAGATTAAATGGTGCGAAAAGTTTCCTTTAACCCACCATATACTGAAATGCACCCGACCGTATTTATACCGCAAGACATGCAATATTTCAACATGATGGTGAGCTGTTTTAAAAACGGCACCAATAGTAAAGCAGACAGTGGTACTTTTAATTACTATGTTAATAACTGTCTACAGTTCATTAGGCGGTTGGTAAAAAATACGCTCATATAATGTTTCAAACCACAATAAAGATCTTAAAAGAACAATGTATTTGAGCATTTTAGCTTTTTACACTCATCTTGGAATTATGGGTAACCCAGAGCGTAGATTAAAACCATAACCATTACTTAAAATGCGTCAGCGATGATGTATACCAAAAAGAGGTACTTAAGCGGATTCCAGAAAAGAAAGAGCAAACAAGAACAGAAAAAACTTTCCAAAATAAACACGTTCTTTCAAAGAACCAAAGAGGGAGAGGTGGACACTCCTACAGTGAGTAATGGTTGTGACCAGGAGATGAATGGATAGAGCGTGGGTGAGGAGGGGGGGGGGTTGTGAAGCTCAAGGTAGCATGATAACACTCATTTTACAGCAGAATATACGATATATTTGATAAGCACTTGGGATGTTCTGTAACATGTTGTGGTGCACTGTCACCAATGGTTCCATTCAAGGTGCGCAGTCACAATTTTTCTGTGTGTGTTGTGTGATCATATACTACTGAGAATTGCAAAGTTGTACCTTCTTGGCCGATTTATGGAACTGTCGCCATAGCCTGAACCTATATTACATGTTTTACTTCATATGGGGCGCACCCAGATAATGTTGCTTACGGGCCTATTGTTGTGTCGTTACACCATTGGGTTCATCAAAGAAAGTGGGGAAATTTTGAATGGCTACTACTGTAAATGACAAATGTGACCCAGACCACCATTTTTAAGGCAGTCTGCGTTCCCCTTAAACACAAAAGCTAACTCAGCTAAACGTTTCTGTTAGCCAGCAAAACTGATGTCAATTTTGAATGTTGGCGGCATTTTCATACTTGTGATAGCATGAGACAGACAACCACAAGTTACTCAGGTAGTTCAGCTCATCCAGGATGGCATATCAATATGAGCTGTGGCAAGAAGGTTTGCCATGTCTATCAGGGTCATGTCAATGTCTAGAGGCTGGAGGCACTGCTAATAGACGGGTCAGTAAACTAGGAAATATAGACAAGGCCGTAAGGGGGCAACAAACCAGCCGCAGGACCACTACCTCCGCTTTTGTGCAAGGAGGAACAGAAGGAGCACTGCCAGAGCACTGCAAAATGAACTCCAGCAGGCCACAAATGTGCATGAGTCTGCACAAAGGGTTAGAACCAGACTCTTTGAGGATGGTAAGAATGTTTTATACTTTGCCAATACAGCTTAATAAACTCAAAGTAGTTGTGCAAGTGGCGAAACCATTTTGTTGGAATTAGATGTGGTGTTGGAGAGGTGATTTGAATAAGATAGGTATAGGAAAAATCTTTATCCAACTTCTAATTAGATCCTATGCTTTTTTTCAATTGTTGTAGTATATTGTGTAGTATGTTGTATAGGCTGGAGAGGCTGGTGGGCCCCTCCTCTACCCTAGACTCTGGTTGACTCCCCCTTGTTGGGTTGATACTGTTTCATTCTAATCTGTGATTCATAATTACTTCATTCTTAAATATGTTTTATGACATGATCATCTGTTTATATGGTCCTATATGTTTGTGTATGTATATGTTAATAAATATGTGTTTCTCTAAGTATTAACTATGGATTGTAGGCAGGGTTCAGGAAGATGCATGTTAAGAACTATAGAAAAGAGTTAAGAACTATAGAAAAGAGTGGGATATGAATAAATACTAACTCCTTGCAGTGCCTTTTCAGACATATCCAATGAATACATATACTTATGATGGCATTTGTGTTTATTAAGGTATGATCAAATCTTCTCTGATGGAAATAATTGATTAATTCTCTTAAGCACCATCTAAAACTCGTCCCTGCTCCTTGAACATTTAATTTAATTGTTCCTTCCCTATTTTGTACATTACCATATGTTTTTCTTCACTTAATTTATGCTGTCCTTCTCCTACAGTATGTACTTTCTTGTACTATTTTTTAATTCAATACTTTCCTGTATCCTTCTTTTCTGTCCTTGAGTTCTTTGTCACTTCTGACTTTGTCCTTTAATCCTTTCTCACTCCAGTACTCGCTCCTTCCAATTCGTCATTTGTGTGTTGTGTATCAGTCCTTCTATCCTCACCCCTTGTTTCCTTCTCCCTTCCTCCTTACTGCTTCTTGCTTCCTTCCTTTGTGTGTCATACCTTTCTGTCTTTTGTCATTTCCTGACAAATGCACTCTTCCATGCTTTAATGTTATTATCACGCTACTGTTGGCATTCTTTGTATTTTTGGTTGTTCTCAATGATGTATGATGGGTTGAATGCGGTAGACGAAGCTTTACAGCTGGGAAAAATATAACTACAAAACAGAAAATCCTTCACAAACACAAGGAGATAAAGCATGTAATGAGGTAATAAGGTGCTGTCACCTTGGCAAATCCTGGAAAAAATTATGTGCAGAAATGCATATTTGTCAATTTTTTAGACAATCAAGGTATTCACTTTGCTGAGGACAAGAAAAAAAGTGTTTGCAAAGCAAAAGACTAACTGATTCTAATCTGCCTGGTACAGTTTATGCAATATTTTGCAACCTGTCTAACTAAGCCTTATTCATGTAAAGTAAGGGGAGAAAAAGCTGTCTCAAAATTTGTAGTTTACAAAAAAAAAAAAAGTTTCTTCATAAAAAGCATCTGATCTTCAGCTGTAGGTTCTTGGGTGATTGGTGCGGCCTTATTGGCCAAGAAACCCTTCAATAAGTAATTTGAATCCTAAAAGATATATCTTGATTAAAATGGAAATAAAATTATTATTTCTCAGATTGGCCTCTAGGGTCTTTTCAGCCGCTGGATAAATCATTCTTAGGGATTTTAAGAATCATTTCTTTGACTTTACATTAAATTGGCGACATGATGTGTTAAGAAGTTAACTCTCTGTAGTTGGACCAACAAGTTTACAGCTCAATCCAAATACCTCAGATCGGTTCTGTCAGTGAGCCCCAGGGCAGCTGTGGCTACAATGTAGCTTGCCGCCACATCAGTGTGTGTGTGAATGGGTGAATGAATGTACTGTAGTGTAAAGCGCTTTGGTCAAGTCTCCTGACTTGAAAAAAAAGGCGCTATATAAGTACATGCCATTTACCATTTTAACAAAAGATTATTTTGTGACATTGATTCTGCATGACACATGCAAATGTTCTGATCTTTATACATTTTAGTTTTTATAATGCAGAGTCTCAGCAATTCACCACATTTGTGTGGTCTCCTTTCCAGAAGGCTTTAGCCCTAATTTGACCAGCGTCATTTATGTGTGTGTCTTCTGGATAATGACTTAAGTAAAGGTCTGAACCCATCGGTTGTATATGATTTTTTTCCGTCACACTGACTGGGTAAAGAGAGGCTTTGACTAGGTAGAGTGAGCAGATCTGTGTAGATTTGTTGCAGCCGACTGCTCCCCAAGGGGATGGGTTAAATGCATAGGTAAATTTCTCCATTATGAGATCAATAAAGTTTAATTATTATTTTACTATATCCATTTTCTGTCCTCCCGAAGACCTTATCTTTATTGAGCAGATTAATAAACTGCATTTTGTGTCCCTATTTTTTTTTCTTTCTTAAAATTAGACCTCCTTTATTATCGTTGCACAAAAAACACAAGGTGAGTCTTGACAACGAAATGTCTATTACTTGGCTACCAGTGTAACAGAGCTAAGACCTTATTCCTGCACAATGAATATGTTTTCTATGAGTAAGAGCTAGCTATATACAGGGTAAGTGTATATATATACATATATATTGCACAGTTATTGAAGAAGTAACATCAATAAATATATATTGCACTGAGTTATTGAATATTGCACTGAAGAGTTATTGAATATGAAACATTAAATTGAAGACAAAACTAAACTAAGCTGCATGTATTGTCCATGTCCATGGGGGGAGGAGTGTTATGTGGCGTTAAGCAGTCTGATGGCCAGGGGGAAGGAACTGTTCAGTAGTCTGGTCGTTCTGCAGAAGATGCTGCGGAACCTTCTGCAGGACGCCAGGGGGGAAAACAGTCCATGGTTGGGGTGGGAGCAGCCTGTCCTCGATGTTCTTGATGCAGGGGAGCGGCGCCCCTGTGATCTTCTCCCCTGTCCTCACCACCCTCTTCCAGTCAGAGGCCCTGCAGCTCCCAGACCAGATGGAGGCTCTCTTCTTAAAGGGGATCACTAATTTCCCTCTTGCTATATATGCTCTATGCGACTCCAGAATTGAGTATTTCCCCATGCACTTAACATATTTTATATTTTTATCCTCCAAAGCGGATGTGTTGTACTTTTTAACTGCATCTCTCTTACTGTCAGACCCATGAAATAGCAGCTGAATTGCTGCGTAGTCCGACTAAAATAGACCTGGGATGTATCTCAGTCGGAGCTACGCAAGCCCTCTTGCAGAAAATCATGTCGGGTAGGATCATCCCCATATACTTTTAATGAGCGCTAAACACCATGACCTCGTCTGACATGATTTTTTGTCGGGCCAGACGCACAATGTGTTCTGGCGTCTCTATTCAGCCTAGCAGCCTGTATTCCCTTTCTTACCATGGATAGTGTTCTTACTAATGACCATGGGAAAGGTGAAAGGATAGGAGGTAGGAGATATAATTTGAGGTATTCTTTCGAACCAATGAATGTGGATCTTCCTCTTATTGCTGTAATTTTTTAACACGCTCACGTTGACCTCTTTTTATCTCTTTACATCAAGATGTCCTATTTATTTTGTTTGTTTTTTTTTGCCTTAGCAGCCTGTACTTTTTGGGGTAACAATCTTCTTCAACATTTAAAAAGTTTTATTTAAATTCATATTTTCCCTTCTTTGTGTGATTTTCTATTTGTTTCCGCTGAGTGATTTTGCTTCATTTCTTTAAAAGTGCAAGACACCAAATCATGCATATGTAATGAATTATCTGACATTAACAGCTTGGTGAGATTGTTGTAGATTTCACAGCATGTGTGTTGCTGTAAATTTCAATTTAAAGACTGGATTTACCTGTTCTTTTATCTTACCTGGCATTTTAAATCCAAAGAAATGTTGTTGCAGTTTGTTATTGTGTGCAGCTTAAAGTTCCGCCACTTTAGGACGGCAAGCAAGACAAGAAACAATTGAATATGAATAGAGTTACTGTCAGAAGCCATCAGTGCCACGGGAGTCTGCTAGAAAATAAATGTTCTGACAAAGTAAATTTATGTCAGCATTTAAAACTAAATGAGAGGCCTGGAAGGAAATCTGAGAAACTTAAAACTTTAGACTTCCTCTCTATGCAAAATGACAGAATAGTATATAGTACTATAGACGATATACTTTAGTATTACATGGTATTTGTATTTTCCTAATTGTTTTCCTACCGTGCGCATGCTCTGCTTTCATGTGCACTGCTGTTTTTAAATGCACCCCTTTTGGAAGTTTTTATATGCCATGCAATACTGATCCAAGTCCAATACTGATCAGATGAAACAGACTCGTGAAACCTGAGGGGGCATCAAACTGGCAGTCTTATGGGCCTTTCACACAGGACTTTGCGCTGTGCTTGCTGCAGGTTTGATACAGCAGCACAAACAGCTGAGCCTGAGACAAATTCCAGGTCTACTTTCGATAGTTTGACAGTTTGCTGGGGAGAGTTAGATCAGCGATCTTGTGTTGAAAAGTTTCAGGATTTCAGACAAACATAAAACTAACTTCTCTTTCATTTTGCTGTCTGTCTGGTTGGGTGTGCATCTGCGGTGTTTGTGTGTGAAGGTAGCAAATCTCTGTATTATGCAGAGCCTGTGCTTTGTTCAATGCAGCACTTTTGCCCCTTTGCAAAGGCCATCAGGTTGAAAATAATGTGCACATCATTCTGTGTGAAAGGCCAATGACAAACACAGGATTTCAACAAATGAGCAGTAAACTGTCAACGGTGACACACATTGGTTATTCTATAATGCTGTGTTAAAATCTAATATATTTTGGTCATGGGTATCCAGTTTGCATGCAAAGTCTATGGTGGAAGCGCATGGAGGGGCACCGAAAGGTCCTGCAGCACAGGATATCTTGCGAAGTCTGAGTTTTGCTCCTCGATGCGGCACGTCAACCAATCAGATGAGCTGATCTGGGAGCTAGCAAGGAAAAAGATCCGTGATCTCTGCTCTTGCAGAGCTGTCAGCATAAAACTATCAAAAAATTAAGAAGAATATACAGGTTTTGCACTCCAATGGGTTAACTTAAAAAAAGGTGTATTTTTTCATGTGAGATTGCTCTGAATACTACAGTAATTATATACACAAGAGGCTGATAAAATGTCTCCGAATTATCTGCTCACAGTTTGTTCTATGTGCATCAAGGACGTGAAAAATGCTATCAACATATGGAATTTGACAAGTTGTCTTGTAAAATTTTTTGCAGATATATTTTGGGTTATTAAGCCCCAAAAAAGAGAAATAAAATGGACATAAATGTTTTGAAATTTTGGTCCTTCACCACAAGAAATCATGACACAGAGCGTACAGGCAGTGGCCCACAGGAAATAATAAAGACTTTCACAGATTTCAGCTCAAATGCAAAATTATACCATTAATACATGACATTGCACCCCAATCACTAAATATAATCTTGTCCACGGAATTAAATGGGCTGAGCTGGCTCTGAACCACAGGATTTTATTTTGCCTTTGTGTTAAATAATCATATTGAAGGTATGCTGACCGCAGTCAGGGGGGAGCCTCTTTATTTTACATCCTCTCAGTAAATGGGTGTTGTCTCTTCTTTAGGTTTCTGCTCTTCCAAACATATTGACCACTACCTAATAGGAAAGGTTTTTATTTTTATTTTTTTTTTATTAAGGTGAGATTTGTAAGAACAAAATAAGTCTTAGAAAATCAAGTTCAGTTTGGTTTATAGATTGTTTCATTTAACCCTTTGTGTGCAACACCTGAAATGGGAAACATATTTCCTTGTATGAAGCCATGGGGATGATAACAAGGTTGTTTTCAATGAAAATCTTTTTTACATGTAATTTTTCATTCAAAGCAGTTGACATTTGTTTTTATTCTTTTTTTTTTTTTTTCAAAAATAACGATTTGATAGTCAGGCGTATGATAGAGTCAAGTATTATTACTGCAGTTAGTCATAAAAAAAAAGAAAAAAACTGTTTTAAACCTACAAAAATGTCTCATTTACCAACAAGCTTAAATGCGAGGTGAGATTTGTTCCTCGACTTTTGCAGCTAAGAAAACCATGTCTCCCTATACTGATGCATTTATATAATGATTTATGGGTTTGAGCAAAAAGCCGTCTGGTTAAATCTATGACTTTGCATTACATTCCAGTTCAGAAGTGCTTTGTAAGACATTCTTGCAGTCTTTGTTTCAGTGATTCTTAGTGTTGTTTGTTCTATCACGTCAAATTTGAATTATAAAGAGCAAACCACAGCAACCAATTTTAAGTAATGCATTGACTTCCTGACCTACTGAAGCGGAACGACTTGTGGAAAGACTTGTCCGCCTATTACTGTTTCCCTTTGTTATAATCCAGAAGTCATTATCTATGGAGAGAAAATAGAAACAAATGTAAGAAAAGGGGACATTTCTATCAGGTGAATCATTATCGAGTCTAGCAGAAGTGTTCATGCTGCAGATGTTTTTGCCCCGCTTTTCACACATCCCAATCAGAAACTTAAATATATTGGGGCTTAATGTGATAGATAAACTGAAAGTGGTGTATAAACTGGATAAGAAAGTCGAACTGTCATTTGTTTTAATGCCATAAAGTAGAAATTTTGTAAGGCAAGGCAAATTTATTTGTATAGCACAATTCAGTACAAAGACAATGCAAAGTGCTTTAAATGTTTAAAAATTTGTAAAATAAAACAGAATCAAAGCAAGTAGGAAAAAATAAAAAACAAATAAAATAAAAAATGCAGAAACAAAAAAAGAATATTAAAAACAGTTGGATTAAAGAAAACATGTTTTTGTTGAATTGTTTAACTAGAACAGTCGAAGGCAATCCTAAACAAATGTGTTTTTAGTCTTGATTTAAAGGAACTCAGGCTTTCTGCACTTTTACAGTTTTCTGGAAGTTTGTTCCAGATAAGTGGAGCATAGGAACTAAATGCTGCTTCTCCATGTTTAGTTCTGGTTCTAGGTATGCAGAGCAGGCTGGAGCCAGAAGACCTGAGTGGTCTGGAGGGTTGATACACTGATAGCAAGTCTGTGATGTATTTAGGTGCTAAGCCATTCAGAGATTTATAGACTAACAGAAGTATTTTAAAGTCTATTCTCTGAGATACAGGGAGCCAGTGTAAGGACTTTAGAACTGGGGTGATGTGCTCTACTTTCTTAGTCTTAGTGAGGACACGGGCAGCAGCGTTCTGGATCAGCTGCAGCTGTCTGATCCACTTTTTAGGCAGCCCTGTGAAAACACCGTTGCAGTAATCAATTCGACTAAAAATAAACGCATGGATTAGTTTTTCCAGATCATGCTGAGACATTAGTCCTTTAATCCTGGAAATGTTCTTCAGGTGATAGAAAGCCGACTTTGTAATTGTCTTTAAATGCTTTTGGAGGTTCAAGTCTGAATCCAGCACTACACCTAGACTTCGGGCCTGATCAGTGGTTACTAGCTGAAGCGACTGAAGCTGTGTGCTAACTTTAGATCTCTCCTCTATTGGTCCAAAGATTATTACTTCAGTTTTGTTTTTATTCAGTTGAAGAAAATTATGGCACATCCAGGCATTGATTTCTTCTAAGCATTTCCTCAGTGCTTGAATTGGTTCATAGTCACCTGGTGACATGGTGATGTAAAGCTGTGTGTCGTCTGCATAGTTATGGTAGCTGATGTTGTTGTTTTTTATTAACTGAGCAAGAGGGAGCATGTAGATATTGAATAGGAGGGGACCCAGGATTGACCCTTGGGGAACCCCACATGTGATTTTTGTCATCTCTGATGTAAAGTTGCCTACTGACACAAAAAAGTCCCTGTCCTTTAAGTAGGATTTAAACCAGTTGAGAGCTGTACCAGAGAGGCCGACCCAGTTTTCCAGGCGCTCTAACAGGATGGAGTGATCTACAGTATCGAATGCTGCACTGAGGTCCAATAGTACCAGCACTGTGGTTCTTCCGCAGTCTGTATTTATACGGATGTCATTAAACACCTTGATAAGGGCGGTCTCTGTACTGTGGTGAGCACGGAAACCTGACTGGAACACGTCAAAGCGGCTGGTCATATCTAAGAAAGTGTTTAACTGTTGAAACACTGCTTTTTCAATAATCTTACTGATAAAGGGGAGGTTTGATATGGGCCTGTAGTTCTGGAGTAGTAGTTTGTCTAAACTGTTCTTTTTCAGCAGTGGTTTGATATTTGCTGTTTTTAGGGACTGCGGGAAAACACCTGACAGAAGGGACGTGTTTATTATCTGAGTCAAATCAGATGCTATGACAGGCAAAACTTTCTTAAAGAAAGCTGTGGGTTGAACATCAAGGCAGCAGGAGGAGGAACTTAGCTGCTGAATGATTTCCTCTAAGCCTTTATAGTTTATTTGGCTGAATTGGGACATTTGGCCAAGATCAATTCCAGTTGGAGACAACTTTGGTACTGAACTTGATATGGATGTATAAACTGATACTCTGATCTTTAGGATTTTCTCAGTAAAGAAATTAGCAAATTCATTGCAGGCCCGGGTGGAGTGTAGAATAATCTTATCTCTGCAGTTGTTTCTATCAGCTTTTCATATCCTCAGACTGTCCTTTTTCACGCCGCCTTGTTTGCAGAATTTTGAGATCAATAGACTTGAATTATGTACAATTAAATACTCTTATTATATTTACATCTGAACTTTAATTGGTTGACCTTGGCCAACATGTAATCCAATTAAAGCCCATTATTTATAGCATTTGTTGCATTTTTAGGGACATTAGTCACATATCAAATAGCACAATTTTAAATTACGAAAATACATTTTCCAAAATCGTCATTTTCACGCATCCATGAGGTGTTTCTTTTTTTTTTTTTTGGTCATATCAAAATTGTTATATTGTGCAAAACAGCAATGGAAACACTTTTATTGTTTGAGTTTTCAGCTGGACTTTACTGCCAGGTGAAAAGATGAACAATAGCTGAAATAGTGGGGGGATGATGGCACCCACAAGAGCCTTGTCTGAAAAATTGATATCTGCTGTGTTTATATCCGCTGCTGCCATTTTGTTATCAGAGTTATCGCATGAACAAATGCATTTACTTGCAATTCTGATTGGCCATACAATGACCTTCCTTTGTTTAAAATATAAATTGTGTGAGATTAGATACATTCTTCTTTGGAGTTCGGTCTAATTTTACAACAGCATCCAGGTCTGACAAATGCTAGAACACTAGAATCAGGAAATAATTAAAATCGTACCTGTCTGACTACATGATGTAGGCTAAAAAATCCCCAAAAGACTTTTAAATGTATCATTATACCTTTATCAAAAAGTATGAAATCTTTAGTTTATCAATCTGGAAAGGGTTACTAAGTCATGGCTAAAGTCTTTGGGCACCATAAAACCACAATGAGAAGAATCATCCACAAATGGAGAACATGTTGACCTGCAAGGGACATTTTCCCTGAGTTGCCATCCCACCAAATTTACTGGAAGAGGGCATCAATCACTCAGTGGAAAGAATGAAGAAAAAGAAACCCTTACTACCTCAAAACCTGGGTCCACCCCATGGACCCTACATATGGGGACTCAAGTCAAAGCCAAGTTAAATGGATTTAAAAAAGTACGGAGTCAAAAAATCCTCCCTGTTGAAGGAAAAATCGCTTTGACAGCGACAACAAACATTTAATGAAACCTTGTTCTTCTAGCTGATCTGCTTTTAAATGTACTACCTTATTTCACTTAGTTTCATTAGTGGAAATGACACTATAACAGACACATTACTGTAAAAGACTGAATCTAGGCAGCTGAAGACACCTAAATTGGGGGGAAAATAAGAAATCTGTCTCTTCACTCTTCTTATTATCTTGCATTGTGAAGAGGCGACAGTACCCAGAGGAAGTGTCAGCAGATATGGCAGCTTGTATCAATAATTCATGCATTTATATACTGAACAAATATGGCCTAAATTTTTTCAAGGCAGTTAGATGTAACACTGCTGAGAGAGAGGAGGAAGCCAGAAGTCATCATAAACGGCTCAGTGTTCAGCAGCAGTTAATTGCACTAATTCTGGAAAGGCTACGATACGCCTCGGCAGACCAGTGAAAATTAGTGTCGGACGGACCGGGGGAAAAAAAAAAAAGTCTTGTTGTTTAAGAAATTAATTACAAGCTTTTAATGAAAAGGAAGCGCCATCATTTGCATTTTCATGGCTTGAATATCCGATGAATGTCATTCTGATGTGGACTGACAGGACGGGGTTCCTCTGCTCTGACCACATACTAATGAAAATTGCCTTTTAACCAACATAAAAAGTCGAACCAAGATAATGCCTCTAAAAGTCTTTTCCATTGATTTTTTGAATGCTGCTTTTGAATCGCACTTATCTATAATTTACATCATTTTACCTCTCATGTCCTTAGCTATACATCACCGAGTCGGTGCCATGGTTTCTAACGTTCAGTAATGCTCCTTCCTGCTGTGATCGGACGTCTCCACTTCTCTCTCAACCCCGAGGACTGTTCGCCTCAAGATAAAGAAACATTTACAAGCGTCTGGGACATGGCAATGATGCTGCAAATTTATGAAGATGGTGTTTTGAGAGCTGGTTCGACCCTTAACATGCTGGCAAAATGCCCCGAGGATACCCAGTAATGGATTGCATGATATCCATGAATCCGTCACCATATGAGAGAGACAAGGTGGGGGGGCGAGAAGACTGTCGTTACGATTAGGAGTGCCTCATTCTCTGGCTCTTTATGTTCGAGGCCAGAGGTCTTAGTTTTTAAAGTACTGGATCTTCGGGGATCTTCAGCAGTTTGTTTTTAACAAGCAGTGACAAATAACATATTCTCCTTTCCCTCTCCACCCTCTTGCTCTTCCATCCTCCAGGCTTTTATCTTTGCTCAGACTTTGAAACAGGCCTTAAGGCAGCCATGGCCCCAAGGAAACCTGTCTCCAGACACAATACCCTCATACTCTGACATCTCTTTATTAGATAACAGCCAACTACCTAAGAGATGGGCATAAAGGCAGCTAATACATATCTGCTGCTTTATCACTTTTCCCATCAAGTCTACACAGAATGATTAAAACTGACAATTATTGTTGAAAATCCCTGCCTTTTTTCCGTGTGACCCATTTAGAAATAACGTAGCCTTTACTTGGCGAGTTTCGTTGTATCTTGGCCCTCTGAATATTGGCCATTGCACTAATGAGGTCGTCTCTCTGAATCTGAAACAGATAAAGCTGTTTTATTTTACATTTATCTTGGAACAACTTTACATCTGCTGTACGATCTAACCTACTCACACTTATTACTGATTCTGCCTCCAAAGAACTATTCAAACCAACAGTTTTTGCTCCTCTTTTTGACACCTTTTCCAGTAAATAAGAATTGCCTTTAGAGTGCTTCAAGGTTCTACAACTTTTAAGTACTATGTTTTAATTGTATTTTTTAACATTTGGAACTGTACTTATACAGTAGTTGCTTTCATCATAGGCCACATTCAAAGTCTAAGCACTGTAGAGATATCCACAGTTTAGCCTCTTATGCTTGGAGAGAAAAATTGACAGACTATGGGTACCCTGGCCAGCCTGACTGAATAGCACTGAGCGTAAACCACCATTGATTCTGACCAGCAGACCAATCAAACTACGGGTGATGGGACTTTAAGATTCGTCACTCTATGGACCCGAATCACCCATAATGCGGCAGTGCTTTTATGCAAGCATAGCAGCATGATGGTGACCACAACGCAGCAATGGTGGAATGAAAATTAAGAACGTACTATACAGCACACCTTACAGTATATCCTCAGATATTTTTAGTGCACAAATTGTTCAGTGGAGAGTTTCTTTGACGTCTTGACATGTTTCTTGGACAAAAAATTAACAAAAACGGAGCACATTGCTTGGAGTTTTTGCATCACATTTATAGTTATCTGATTGGTTCCAACCTGATGATGCTGAATTTCTTAGCCCCACTCTTGAAATCAAGCTACACTAGCTCTTCATGCCATATACATGGTGTATTATTCTGGTTTGCCAGGCTAGACTGTGGAATGAAGCCAATCTGGAGGTAATCTTGACATTCTCGCTGCAAGGGAACAGTGTACCAATACATAGCATTCTTGTGCATAACTACAATCCCCAAACCTTCAGTAAACCTCTAGATTTCCCAATTTCTTTTAGGCGGATGAAGAAGGACAGAGAGGCTCATTATTTCACTATAACTGAAGGTTTTCTTTTTTATCATTTAGCAAATTGACTCTTGAAATCAAAGTCAATGGTGTTCTTGAATTCCTTTGGTGTAATTATGTGTAATAGTTCCGCCACGTGCATACAGGCTCCCTCTGAGGGTGTTTTTATGATGAAGTGCCGAGGTGTGTATGGTTTCATTTGTATAATTTGTCACAATTTGGTGTGACGGGATCTGTAAATGTTTAATGCCGAAGACTAATTGCTTTGTTTTGAAACGGGCAGCAGTTTGTGACTTTCAGACTGCTTTTACTTGAGGGGAAAAAAACGAAGGAGGTCTAAGGATGATTATTAAAATGGAGAAAAACGTTTAAGTGGAAAGGCAGATGATTGTAGTGAATTTTCTAAGCAGTTTTGAGAGGTATGATTATGGTTTTGTTTCCATATTTGTTATCTTAAATGGCAAATGCCACTTTTTGTTTTATCCTTACTTTCGTTTTTGTCCTCCCTTTTTCCTTCCTTCTTTTTCTTCAGGCTTGGCTAAGTCTGAATACAGCAAATCAGTAAGGACTCTTAAGCCATAACGGGAAGTATGTCAGCGGTGGCCATAGGTAATCTCTGAAAAGAGCTGGCAAAAAAGAAGAGGTAGGAAAAGGAGCCTGTATGGCTTCCGTCAGTCTGTTTTAAGCAGAGGGACCTCCTGCCATACGTATCTGTCCTTGAACCAAAAGGATCCCATAAATCCTTTGCATGACATGATGTATAGACACAGCCCACCTCATATAATTTAACAAAAACTTTATTTTTACATGTGTACTCTGTCTGAATTCCTTTTTTCTTCTTTATCAAAAGGCTGTACTCCCAATTGGACTAGCATCATCCATACGCGTTGCCAATGTGTCATGACGACAATAAAGCTGCAAACTGGCTGGATTCAGGCTAGCAGTCTGTAGTTCCTTGCCTACCCTGGATTGAGTTCTTACTGATGACCCAACTAAAAGGGAAGGAAAATTAGCAAGGGAGAATATTTTCCTGTATTAGTGATCATCCTATGTTATTCCTTCTTCTTTTCCTTGTTTGCTATTTTCTGTTATTGGATCTTTGTTTCTTTGTTGTGTCCATTATTCATTTTATACCTGTTTTTCTTTCCTAAAGCTGTACCTCCCTCATTTGTACTTCTTTCTTGTCTTTACTTGTCCTTCCTCCTTTTTTTTCCCATCTTCCTTCCTTCCTTCCTTCCTTCCTTCCTTCCTTCCTTCCTTCCTTCCTTCCTTCCTTCCTTCCTTCCTTCCTTCCTTCCTTCCTTCCTTCCTTCCTTCCTTCCTTCCTTCCTTCCTTCCTTCCTTCCTTCCTTCCTTCCTTCCTTCCTTTGTCCTTCTGTCTTCTTACCCTATTTATTGTAATAATGTTTTCCTACATTCTGTTTTTTGTTTCCTGCCTTCTGTTTTTCATCTCTTCCTTGTAAAATGATTATATAGTAAACTTTATCAAGCTGAGGGCAGAAAACTTTGCGAAAATAACCAAGAACCCTGTTGTGTATCCCTAAGCTAAGCCAGTCCTAAAGCGTTATTTTTGTCACTGGCGTATGACATGAAAATATGAATGAATGAATGATGAGAGCGACTCTGAGTCAAGTAATGTGGCATTTGAATAAAACAGAACCCTAAGAACGACATGACCAGTAAGATGTGGTTCTGCTCCTCCTATTGATCTTCTTAACTGTTAGTGGAGAAGCATCATCTTATCTGAGAGCTCAGCTTTTAGTCCTGCTCCACTCATTTGGACTTTTTACATTCTATGTGTCATATTTAAAAATAAGAGCAGCTCTGTCTTAAATGCGATAAAAGTCTCATTAATGGATTTTTCCCTGGACCACCTATCCTGCCTACATTTATCCATCATGTCAATGCTCAGCTTTATTTATTTATTTATTTATTTATTTTTTTTTGTCTATATTTCACAAATCTTTGTGAAACTATATATTTTTTTGTCCTTGCACACACATGCATGGACATAAAGTTTAATCCCTTTCAATGTCACAACATTTTACATGTTAATGGTTCTGCAGTAACTTTTTCAAAGGGCCATTGAAACAGGAATCAAAGCTGACCAGTTAGATAAGTAGCCGTTGAAGCAGCACCTAAATTAAATATCATTTTATTTCTAAATTTCACATACTGGAAGTGGTTCTTTTTGGTAGCTTAATACTAAGTGTGTAAGGGAATTATATGGCAAGACAGCAGCTATCTAGTTTTTGTCAGGACTTTACTTTATTTGGCAAAATAAAAGTGAGTTTTTCCCTAAAGGAGGTAATGCAGTCTTAATTTCTTTCCAGTTTTTGGTGGATTTGCAGGTATGTTTTTTGTTCATGTTGCAAGATCAAGGTCTGCCTCACCTGACCGGCAGCTAAACCATGACACTTCTACCTCCATCTTTTACTGTTATCTTTTTTTTTTTCCTCTTGAATGTTGTATTAAGTTAAGTTAATACCAAATTTTTTTTCTGTTCTGATTTCCAGAAAAAAAAAAATGAATTTGTCCAATGAACATTACTCCAGACATCCTGGACATTTTTGGCAATTTGAAGACTTTTTTTTTTTAGGATTTTGCAGTCTGCATTTATTATGAAATAGCCTAGACATATTGGAGTTGCTTTGAATAATCATTATTGTTAGATATTGTATTAAATCCATGTAATTGTCCAAATATTTCACGGAATTAAACAGAGTCAGATAAGCACCAAACCAATACCTGCATCGAATATCAGCTCCAATATTGAGTAAGTAGCTGGATCAGATATCAAAGATTTGATATCAGAGATCCATCCAGTGTTTTACAACTGTTATTTCTTTCTTTTTGCTGCTTGTTTGTTAATAGAACAACATAACCTTAGATTTCAATATATGATCATAATATTTAGAGAGAAATACTTGATGCAGTCATGGTATACTGTATGTGTGAAGCGATTATTTAGTGAAGTTACATGGAAATTCAGAAACATACAGGAAGATGCAGGTCCTGCTGAAAAAGCAATGTAACAAAATAGATTTTCTATGATCCTCATTCAGTAGCAGACATTTCCCAAGATATCTAAGATGCTTAAACTAAATGTGTTGCTTTAAATTTGAACTGGACGTAGCTGACATATGGACTTGTTTATCAAGTCCTGGTAGGAACAGCTTGCCCAAAAACATGATTTTCTTTTTTTTTTACTTTGATAAGTTATTAAATTCTGCCAAGTTCTCTTCAAAAGTGGCATCAGAAATACCAGTAGATGAGCCCTAAGTGCCATAAAACCTGACAATATCCAATGAAACCTGTTATCAATTGAACGTGAGCTGTGTGAGAATGTCACTCTTTCACATTCATTACTTCAAAACTGATACATTCAATTCACTTTTTACTAAAATTAACGCATTTAGTGAACGCCCTTAATTGAAGGTGTTCATGCACAACACTGTCAGCCAATTTTTAAAACTACAATTTTGGTACTTTGTATCGGAAAACAAACCTTTCTTATCAGGAATGTTAGCAGTCATAGCTTCAATATCTCAGTTGCTTTAGGTGATGGAAATTTAAAATTTTGATACAAACTCCATATTTGGTGCTACTGATGGATCTGAAATGAATCTATATAAAGGAGACTTATTGTCGGGGGAAGACAGTACCTTCTTATTCTGACAGTCTTACACTAATAAAGTGTGTGTCTAGAAATCTACATAACCCTGTGAAATTGACAATAAAAAATATTGGATTTACTTTTTTTCCCCCTAAAATTTTTCTTATAATCTACAGAAACATGTTTGTTTATTTAAACCAAACAGTTTCATTTATCTTTTTCAGGACTCGTAGAAGCACCCCTGTCTAAGTTCTGCAGGTGTCTTTATTCAGATGGATGTTCCAGGTCGCCTCTTATACAAAGAAGATCTACTCTCTTACTATAATAACATGCAAATTATAGTTGATCATCACCAAGGCTCCTGAGCAGGACGAAGAAGGTCGGCCACTGCGGCGTATGTGTGCATCCACATCAGAAAACACAGAAACTCCCCTCAAAGCCACATAAATAACAAAGCATATTTCTGCCTCAGGTCTAATAAAGATGTATGTGTTATTCTCTTGTGTCCTCCAGCAGCTGAATAAAGAGCAAGTTGTATTTCTTTGTGCGATATCTTTCTTGTGTGTGGAGGCAGGTTCAGGGAGAATACATTAGCTGTAAAAGAGCTGCCCGACTTTTCCAACTGGCTCTGATATTTAGACGCCAAACACACACTTCTAAATTAATTAGAAAACAACTTAATGGAGTGGCTGAGGGCTTCATAAGCCGGCCTTAACGACGCTCGCCTACACCAGCCCATTTGGAGATTGAAATCTAATTCAAACAGCTCTGCAAAGATTCTCATCATTATGACTGGCATCTAATTATACATGGTGTGCACGGTGATGGGGTAAGAAAGCTGGCTGAATTAAAAAGTCGCGTGTCGTGTAAGTCTCTATCCAATCTGTTCTTCTGCCTGAAAAGGATTGTCTAAATGATTCCAGCTATGCAGTGATGAAAGGCCGAGTGTCGGACTTGTCTTTGGTGACGGAAAGGCAACCGAGGCTGATTACAGGGCCTGTCATGTTAGCACCAAGCACGGATGTTTGCTCTTCACTGCAGATAAAAGCTGGGAAGGGTTTACTCTACGTTACCCTTCCACTGATTCAGCTCTTTGCCTGTTTTTTCTTCTCATTTGCTTCATTTGCATCTGGGGTTTCTGACCTAACAACGTTAACAATTTGTTAACACTGCAGTATTTACAGTAATTCTGCTGAAAACTCCTGAAAGCAAATTACTTGTCATTAACTCATCCTGTATTTACAAACACCATACTTCAATGCTACAACCTATCTTGGACAAAATTAAGAACTAAACCTGAAAAACGTGATGCGGCAAGTTTTTTGTATTGGTAATTTATTACCATATTATTTGACACCCAGGGCAATAACTATATATATATATATATATATATATATATATATATATATATATATATATACCCATGTAAACACCCTGTGCAATAACCCTGTACAAACTTACTGTATGTACTGTATATACTCTTGACTATTTGAGCTGATGTAATGAGTAAGTTTCTCCAATGTGAGATCAATAAACTCAATCAATCAATTTCTTTAGTGTCCAGAGGTGGATGTCCTTTTCTTCTGATAGTTGTGCTGCTGTAGAACCTTAAAAAGCTTAAGCTAATGTTCCCAAATCAACAGTCAGATTTTGATCTTTAAGATTTGAAGGTAGAGATGCGATGAGTCCATCAATTACAACAAGTTGTCCAGGTCTGAAAGCATCAAAACCCAATCCATGACCATCACACTTCAACCATTGTGCTTTGATGTATAGATATCGTCTTTTTTAAAGTTCTTCGAGTTTGTTGTTGACGTAAAAAAAAAAAGTTCTCCTTTCTCTCATAATTCTAAAAATGGGGCAGGTTATCAAGATTCCTTTGCTTATATATTATTATATTGGGTGAAAGTGACATTGGATGAAGGAGTTTGCAATAAAATCGAAGGGTTGTAGGTTCAAGCCGAAACTCGGCTTTCTGTGTCAGTCTGTCCTTGGGCAAGACACTTCACCAGCATGGTGAACGGAGGGACTGGTTGCGTCAGCGCACCACAGCCTTGCTTCTGTCATTGAGTCCCAGGGAAGCTGTGACTACGGTGTAGCTCGCCATGATCACTGGTTGAATGGGTGAATAAAGCACTATAGTGTAATGTGCTTTAGTCAAGTCCTCTGACTTGGAAAAGTACTATATGTAGTCCAAATACCATTTACACTCTTTTTGGTAAGCAGTAGCCACGAAAAAGGAGGTTAAACTGATAATTAAAAAAAATGATAATGATAATGCAGATTATAATTAAAAACTCGAAAGTGCTACAAACAAAATTAAAATGAAAAAAAAAACAAAACCATGCTTTGTGCATAATTGTGGATGGATAGTTATATGGACAGATATTCTATTTTTTTTTTTATAACGAGCCATTATATTCAAGTTCAGTTTTTTTTCTGTCCCCCGGTTTAATCATATAAAGATTTTCTGCCATTGTAGTCCTGCTGCATTCATTTGAACCGCCCTTTTAGACGTTATTCATTTTCAGATAATTTCACTACCGTTATTTTTAAATATCCACAGATGTTTACATGTGCCCACAATATATGTGCCCACCAATGCCTCTTTTGTAGAAAAGTCAGTTTACATCCGACTTTCAGATATACTAAAAAAGACGAAAAAACTGCAGCCACAATTAACCTAAGTAGTAAATATTTACATTTGCATACCCTTCATGAATTTGATCATAAGATTGTGATCTGCATATTGATACAGACGCTACAAACGGTTTGCACACACAGAATGCTGAATTGTGAACGGCAATCAATTTGTACCTTCTTTGATGATCTGCTCTGCACATACAGGCATATTTGCACCTGTTTTAAGACATGCAAACCCTCTAAAGATCAGCCCCTTGGTGTTGTCAAAAAATGTTTTATTTAATGAATATCTTAACTCTACATGTGTGAAAGGAATCAGGTCTTAGTGTGGCAAATCCTGAACAAACTTTAATTTTATGAAGATTTGGTCTTTGAAAGTTGAATGATTATATGAAAAAAGGGAAATAGTTGGTTTCATGGGTTTAGGCTGATTCAGATTTTTAGGCTGATTCGGTATTTTTCTCTTAATAAATGAAATAAATTAACAAGCAGCAGTCATTTCATAAATTCAAACATTTTTTTCATGATGATGCAATAAACCTCTGAATAGGAGTCTCACTGCATATTGCCTTTCAGACATGGTGTAGATTCCGACTCCAGTCATATTTAGAATTCAAACTTCTGAAAGTACTTTAAATATGAAATTATTACATACTGTTCAATAAATTATGTTATTAATTAAGAGTAATTTCATTTGAATGTGCGATACTGGAATCATACATGTTTGTCAAAGAACACCACTGCCTCCTACCAGTTTGTGACGTCATGGTGCGGTATCGGCTGCTCAGCAAGTCCCAGTGTTCTATCTGGTGTTTGTCACACGGTATTATCCAAGTCATCTTGAAAACATTCTCCTTTGAAATGTTGGCGGCATATTACATGTATTTTCCCTGACAAGAAGTTTGATGGCAAATTCTCCCTCTTCAAGTTGGCAATCAAACGACGAACCCGTCCGTGGAGGATCATATGTCAGAAAGGTGAATACCCGATGTATTACATTATCCAACTGCCATGCACTTGGGAATTGTTAGTGTAACTATAGCTCTCGCAAATTTCAATGGTAAAGTCCTCTTGAAATCTAACATTATTGTTGTTGATTGCAGATGGGTCTAGTATTTCCCATTGACTTTCTTTGTAAAGTGGGAAGAATGGCACTCTGCTTACCACACCTTGTGTCTGATGTCACTGCAGGAAGATGTCTGGAGTGAGGTGTTTCTATATTTTGGCAACAATGGCCGGTCCTGGACTCGGTGATCGAGATAAAAATGTTTCACTTATTAACGCTAAAGTCATTAAATCACGGCAAACTTATTAGTTTTAGGTATAAATATTGATCCATTGATCATTCCTTGCTGACTGTACTTTTCCTTTAAGAGCATGGATGTGGACACAGACATATTGAAGCTGGAAGTAACCATGACCTTACAGAAACTCCTGCACTCTCAGCCAGCCTGCACAGTTGCCAAATGCACAAAAAATCCCAACAACAAAGAGACAGCCCTATTGAAAATTGGCCATTTAATAAAAGCCTTGGTGCCCTTAGAGAAACCGGGGGCAAAGTCGCAGTCCCTCCTTTCATAAAAGTCCCCTTTTTCATAGATTTATATGAAAAAAGGGAAATAATCCCTTTTAAGTCTGTCAAAGTCTTTTTTATTAGCAATGACAGTCTCATCAGGATGATGTTTCTGTAAAGTCCAAGGGAACATTCAGAAGATGGACCCAGAGGTTGCATAAGACCCACAGCAGGTCTAAACCACATGACTCTTCATGTGAATTCTCTCTTAAGAACATTCAGTCTGCTCAGTCTGCTCTTGACTCTCTGTCATTATCTTAAAATCAGTTCTCTTTGTCTGTGTACTTGACTCAGGTTGCAATGATTACCTTGCATCTTTTCCCTTACCCTACGCTCTTATGCTCACCGTAGTGTAAAATGCTATTAGTAATGCAAGTCATTGGTTTTACCATTGAATTAATTTAAACACATCTTTTCTAGGAGAAATGTGTTGACTGAACTCTACTTTCAACACATAGACTGGGAATTGGAAAAGTAACCCCAGAACATGGATTGGCCGTTCTCTAAGTTTAACGCCCTGCAGCTTTAAAAACAAATCCACACCTTGAATTCAAACATTTATTTATTTACATATCCATGCTAATATTCTTGTTTTTTTATTGAAGAAGCATTGAAACTTGAATTAGCTGTTTATATTTTTTCCTAAGCTAACACATTGACCATAATGCACTCAGTAACCTCTTGTTATTTCAATGCTCTTTCTCCTCTGCTTTCTATTTGAGCCCTTTCTGTTGTTGATGTGAAAGCGGAGAGACCGGTGGGTGCTGACACACTCGTCTTTCTCTCAACGTTTAGTACTTCAGATTAATTAGGCTTATCCCTTATTCCTGATGAAAGCCTCTGCAACAAAAAGTCAGACATAACCTGTTGCTTTTTAGAGATTTTTTTAAACGTTTTTTCTTCATTTCTGCATTTTGAAATTTGCTCACAGATAACATATTAATCTAAATACACTGAATTAAAATGAATGCTCCATTAGCCTGAGGTCTATTAGATTCAGTTTTATTTCTTTTAATTCTCTCCCAATTTTAAGTAGTTGCTTAGCAACAGAAAAAGTAATTTTTTTACCCCCCCAAAAAGGTCATTTGTTTATTAATATAGTTTCATTATTTTTTTTACCTTGTTTTACCGTTTGGAGGCCCTTGTCCCCCTTGAGTTCCATGTTAAGAAATCAGCTTTCTGCTTGATGCATGCCATCCATTAAAACCACTGAACTGAGCTGGTGCAGCACAGGAAACTAATTGTGTATTATTGGTGAATCAAAGCTCTGTTTTACCGGTAATGGCAAACTTCTAGTGATCGAGGACAGCTTCCAAAGCCCCGTCACAGCTATAATATGGACCGCATGAGACACTCTCAAAAAATAGGCCAGTCCAATTAATCAGCATCTATTTAAACCTCCTGGCTTTTCTGGGCGAAGTCTCAAATCCTTCAGGTGAATGAATAAATGATTACACCAAGTATTCACAGTGAGACAGATAGAAAACTAAAATTGACATTTGAAAGAGCCTGCGGTGGTGGAGAGTGAAGCTGGGGCTAACACCAGCATTTAAAGTCAATGAAGCAATCAGTGAGGCTAATTTATAATAAGCTATTAATGAGTTAATGAGGCCTGTAATGCTGAAAAATAAAGACTCTTTGTGCTGTTTGTTTCTTGCTAAATTATATTTGTATTTTACAGACATACTTGCCTTTCTGCAATCGTCTTGGCAACAATCTGACTCAAATTACCCTCGCCTTTGAGCATCTTGAAAAACATATACTGCCATTCTTTTTCGGCTAGGTTGTGTACCCAGAAACAGTAAATGTAATTTCCCCTAAAAAAGTACTTATAAAAATGTTTACTAGCATGATTTTATTCAGAAGGATGTTGATACCAAAATAAGCAGCCGAACTAGTATTAAAGTGGCTTTACGATTTCCTGATCAGTTATTATGTGTCGGCCCATGTTCTCACTCAACAGGAGGTTATTCTGCAACTCTTTTCATGCCTTTATTCAGCTTGCAGTTACTGTCAGTTAAAGCTACTGGGAGCACCTTTGAAAAGTTTCTCCCTGCTGCTGGAAAGTGTGTGAGAAATACTTTTAATTTTCCATTGTTGGAAGAACAAAAGCATCTCTCTACAGTTAGAATAGTCCTTCAGCAGCTCATGAAGCATAATGCATGTGATCCAGCTCTGTGATAAAAGTTTCTTTTTGTGTGCCATAGCATGTATAGAAACCTTCTTGCATATAGGAGATTTTTTAAAGAAACCGGGTGCAACTTAGGTTAAGAAATGCCTGAGCAGGTAAAAATAAAAACCTTGCTCAATGTTGGTGAGTCAGCTCTAATTAAGCAGACATGCAAAGATATAAACAATTATGCCTATGTTGTAGGAAATGTAGAATCTGAATTCGAAAACCTGGTTTCGGATTATGTTTTTTTTTACAAAATCATTGCAAAGCAGCAACAGATTAACAGGAACAGGTAACACTAAAGAGTTAAAAGGAGGGGGGGTCAGTACTTGATGACTACTGTTACAAATATGCAACAAACTGTAATTCACAAACAGCCATGAGGGCGTATGATGCATGTTATTACACATTCAGTGCAAGCAAGCACTTGTTTCTAGTACAACTGGTCCTTAACTGTGTATGTTATTATTGATTGTTGTAACTGTTGTCACAAATGAGCAAAATACATAAATTAGTCACAATGTAACAATATCATTTTGAACAATATCTAAAGGGGGGAAAAAACATTTTTTATTATATTTAAAGTTATATATAAACTCAGGTTTCTAGTATTAGGAAGTCTAGCCTTTTTAATTCAAAGCTTACCCCTGTCATGGTCTTGGTTCTGTTGTGCTTTACTTTGCTCCTTGTTTTCTAGTTTTATTGGTTTAATTCCAGTTTTGTAGTAATTTCTAGATTTATGTTAGTTCTCATGTTTTTTCTGTTGTCCTCTGTTGCCCTCTTGTGTGTGTGTGTGTGTGTGTGTGTGTGTGTGTGTGTGTGTGTGTGTGTGTTCCTTTCCCCTTGGCTCCCTCGTTGTCTCCTCTCACACCTGCTCCTTGTCAGCTCGTTAGCCCTCCCTTTGTCAGCTATATATGCTCTCCCTCTGCTCTCACTCTTTGTTGGTTCCTTGTCTTTGCTGTCCTCCCATGCTGTTGTCCACCTACCTCGTCTCTCCCTGGCTCCTCGTTTTAGGTTTCCCCCAGATGTCTCCATAGTTCTGGTTTGCTTTGATTATTAGTTGGATTTTTGCATTCCTGCCTTTTTTTTTTTTTACTGTTTTTGCCCCATTAAACTCCAAGAAATCTGCTCAGCCTCTCTGCCTCTCCATTTGGGTCCTCCAAACCTCAACCAAACCCTGACAACCACACCTTCATAAGACGTCAGATATTCAAAGAAAAATCAAAGAATATTATTTATTTTACCTACTCACCTCTATAATAATCATACTATGGATAAACTTGTCGCGTCTTTACTGGAAAAGGTTACATATATCCTTTGATATCTTAGAAAAGGCTCTGCATGTTTCAGGCAGTAATTAACAGAAAGACATCTACTTGCACATAGTTTTCTGCTTTATTGGAAGGAGAGAAAAATAACAGTCTATTCTCAGTAACAAGAACAGGACTTTGAATTACTTCTACTTTAGAAATTCTCACTTTATTCAGCCAAGTTGAATGAAAATATTATAGCATAAGAAAGGTTTTAATTAAAAAATCACTATAAAATTAAGGAGGAATGCAAAGAGCGTGATGATGATCTCAGTTTCTCATTAGCACAATAAGCTAAACATCCTTTAAAACCATAGATTTTAATATTTACCTTCAGGGACTTCTTTTCTCAGAAATATGGCATGGCAGTGGGACCATTTTTATTTTTAAGCATCAGATACGTCTATTTAGCCTCATTAATGATAAAAATAACGTTAATGGAAAGCAGACTTTTTTTCTTAATGTTACACAACACCTGCGTTTAGTGTTATAGACGCTGTCATGTTCCTTATTCTCTCTGAGGTTCTTCTAATTGCCTTATGTGTGTCAGAGAAAGATGTGCAGAGAAAACGGGAAAAGAGTGACAGTATAACGGCCATCTGTCGTCAAGGTCATTTGGCGCACTATAAACACATCCGTCATGAGCGGAAAATGTTCACACTTTCCCGAAAATGGAGTCGTTAGTCTCGCTGACATTTCTCATTCAATATTTTGGATCATTGTGTGGGATAACAGGGCCGATTTAATCACCAGCGCGGATATATTCACATGTTTGGTCTATTCATACAAGCCAAGGCGCTCAACTTAGTTTTTTAAGCAGATCAAAATTGGCAGCAGAATCTGGTAACATTGTCAAGCGATGCAAGCACGTCGTTCAGCTTCTTGCTTCCGACGTCCTACATATAGCCCTCTTTGAGAATCATTTAGCCAACGAAACGAGCCGTCACAAAGGGCAAATCCCCAACATCTTGTCAGTCATGCATTCACTGGTTCAGCTTTGTTTCATCACAAATGCCAAAGGGAGAGTTTGCCTGCATCCTGGCAGCAGAAATCAGGTTATTTCAAAGAGAAGCCTTTAAAATCAAAGACTCTTTGTTGATTTTTTTTGTCTCTTTTTTTGTGAATTTGGACCACTTTCTTAAAAAGAAAACGGTGTTAATAACCCACATACACATGGATCCTCTCTGTTAGGATTTAGTTAGTTACCATCCTGCTTAATTAGAGACTTCCTTGGCAGGGGGAGTCAAAACAAATCCAAGTCCTGCCTGTGAAACTTTAATTAAACATGATGGAGTTGGCCGCACTCTTTATCATAATTTCCCTGCTTTGCTGTTCGTGTCGTGCTCGTTCTGCAGTGAGGATATATGTAGCCTCTGTGCAGTTTAATTCCAAGAAAGGTTCTTTTTAAATGATGATTACAATAGTTTTTTCGCTATAGTTTGTTTCCAAACCACTTATGTTGAAGAGCCTTTGTGTGTGTAAAGGCATTATGTTGATTGACCTGATTTTGTTCTAAGGTTAATATAGGAATATATGAAATATTTGAAAAATTCCTTTAAATATCGTACAAAGTATCACATGATACAATGTAGGGAGGCGCTGCAGATGTGTGTGTTCTCTCTTTGAGTTCTCTGCAGCCACTTGGAGGCGACACCGTCCAAAGTCATGCATGCAAGGTAAATGAGTGTCTTTTAACTACCTTAAGTGGGAGTGTGCACATGGATTTAACTGAGTGATGACCTAAACAGGTTGTACCTTGCCTTATGGCTTCTGGATACCACCACCAGGCCAACTGTTTGAATCTGCAATGATTGAACAGCAATAGATAGAATCCAAAAAAGATATTCTAACCTGGCATATCATCCTCCTTGCTGTTCATGATGACAAGACTCAACTAGCTCCTATGCTCCATTGTTTGTCATTGTTTAGGTGGTTTTAAACTGTTACGGTTATTATTATTGTTGAAGTGTGAGTCAGTTACTCCCTAATATAGTCCGAATATACAGTTATCATCTTCATTATGTACTTTCATGTATGCAAAGATTTTGAAATGGAATGAGAGCTGTGTCCTTGATCTAAAAACAAAGTGTAATATTTTGATCAGGCTGGAGCCATGGATGTCTCCTCAATTACAAACATGTATGATGTAAGGATGTGATGATGTGGCAGTCAGTCAGAGGTGGCAGTCTGCAGTACTGGGGCACCCCAGGGCACGGTTCTGTCTCCGTTCCTCTCCACCCTTTACTCCTCGGAATTCACCTGCAACACAGACAGCTTCCATCTACAGAAGCTATCCAATGACTCGGCCATTGTAGGCTGTGTGTCTGAGGGGAATGAGCTGGAGTATCAATCGGTCATTGTGAACTTTGTGGACTAATGTGAGAAGAAGCAATTGTGTCTTAACAGCAAGAAGACCAAGGAGATGGTGATTGACATCAGGAGAAGACCTGCACCTCACTCCCGATCCAGTGCCAGGACATAGAAACTGCAGAGAGTTTCGAATACCTGGGTGTTCACGTCAGTAATAAAGTGGACTGGACTCATAACGCCGACGCCCTGTACAAGAAGGGCCAGAGCCGCCTCCACTTCTGAGGAGGCTGATGTCCTTTGGAGTGAGCAGGCCTCTGTTTAAAACCTTCTATGACTCTGTGGTGGCATCAGCCCTCCTCTACGCTGTTGTCTGATGGGCCCCTGGCAGCGCCGAGCAGGACAGGAAGAGAATGAACAAAATGGCAAGAAAGGTTGTTTCTATCCAAGGCTGCACTCCAAAATCCTCCAAGCTTACATCCATCATGCACAACACCTTTCACCCCTTGCACAACAGTGTGGAAGAGCTGAGCAGCTTCTTTAGTGAAAGACTTTCACACCCTGTTTTGTAAAAAGGAGCGGTACAGCAGGTCGTTCATCCTTACTGCCACAAGACTACAATGCAACACTACAACGGCAATAACTTGTGCTATGTGTAATGTGCAATTACTATTTAAACTTCAAATAGAAAACACATACTTACTGTTTCTAATTTGATAGTATGTACAAAATTAAATACATCACCAGTGAAAAAATGCCTAGCATTTTGTTGTGTGGTAAATGTTCTTTGATCTTATGCCGTGCCGCTGGATGTTCATTATCTTTCAGAACATTTTTCATATGGTTTTGTGTTTTAACTGGTTTAAACCAGAGTCTAACCTTTCAATTGAAGACGAGATCACAGGATTCGGTTTTGTGGTGGCTGGGTTTGGTTCGGTTGGCAGGATGCTGCTGCGGCCGGGCGTGAAGGCTGGCGGTCAGTGTTGGAGCCTTGTGTGCTGTGATGCCGGTTCTGCATAGCAGGCTGTGTGGCAATGCTGTTTCTGGACAGAGAGGGTGGTCCCTTGGTAATCCGATTGCAGCTAGCGGTCCTTTCTTGTCCATGTATGAAACATTGCCCTTCGGATGTAGTTTTTACCCGGTTCGGCTTATGGCTCCGGGCCGGTGGGGTTCGAGATGTGGGTCTCCGCCTGCTGTAACTAATGTTATCCATCGCGGTTCTTGTTGTTCTGGAGCCCTGACCATAATCATATGGAAATCTATCTGGAGCTGTGGCTGTACTAAACAGTGCAACTAGCTAGGGTTGTTTTTTACATGAAATAAAATATTTCATAGAAAAATAAACAATGCTTTGAATCAGCTTTATTGCCATCAGGCACTTTATTAAAGCTATACAACAGAGAAAACAAGCCATTGCAAATTTGGTATATTGAATCCAACTGATGCGTGAGAGAACGTTTAACTACACTGATGTCACAGCTTGGGATCCCTAGAGGCGCCCAGCATGCTGTAAAATTCTCCCGATTCTTATTACTTGGAGCATTTTTAGCACAATTTAGACCAGCCACATAGAGAAAAGAAAGGATAATCTACCATCACAGACGATAAAACTGCTCTAGACGCAATCCTCTCTATTTGACCTTTAATACCGTGTGCAATAACCTGTTTCTTTATATGTGATAACCGGTGCAATAGTTATATATATAAATAAATACCTATCCATTTAAATACCCATGTACCCATTCAGCTGTCATGTATGGACGGATGCACTGTACATAATGTATAAGCCTCAAGCACCTTTTCTCCTTTGGCACCTTGTTCTTCTATTTTTGACTATTGAAGCTGATGTAACGAGTATATTTCACCAGTGTGAGATCAATTAAGTCAATCAATCAATCAATCATACTGGAGAAGTATGAAATACTTCTCTAACTGAGAATTGTGGCCACTTCACGAGATGTGAGCCTGATTGGTAAGCGCTGCCTTCTGTAACTCTTAGCAAATTCTCTGATCTGAGTTACATTACAATTTTTGTCAAAATCTATTTTTATGTATCATAATTATTTAATACATATACATTATGAGGAGATATTTAAAGAGTTTGTCCCAAGATTGTCCTTCTTCTCAGGAAAAGGACCAGAGATAGAAAGCTTTAAGATGTAAACACAATGACTTCTGTAACAAAACCATCTGGTTGTTGCTCTAACTGTGGATATATAAAAACTTTGACCATTTTTTTGTCTTCTTAAAAACACTGAATTCTGAAAATGTATTTCCCTCTCTCAAATGTCATGTTGCCTTGTATTTTAATCTTAAAGGGTGGCTTTGATTAACTGTCACTGTCGTGGATTAATGTCACCATGAGGAAGAAGAATGGCATAGATTTTTACAAAATAACACCACCAAGAAATGGCTTTTTAATTTTTACAGGAATCGTTAGGGGTGCCAGTAATTGTGGCACAGAATATTTTTATTGTTTTACTTTTTTTTAATCCTAAAACATATGCTTGAAGGTCAAACTTTAAAACTTTGTAAATGGCAACAAATGTGGACACTGGACCCTTTTTAAATGTTAGACGATGCATAAATGTTTGTTGAATGATTTTTCCTATGTCTTTGCAAAGAATTAGTTTTAACTTTTTTGAATAAAAAATAAAACATTAGGGGACACATTTTCACCAGAGATGTTGACTTTGACAGCTGAACAGCAGGACATGGCTCATTCACTGGAGTTTCTTTTTATACTACATAATAAATGTTTTTTTCTTTTTTTGCTCTAGCTGTGATTTTAATAAAAAGTCAATTCTCAGGTTTTTGTATTCATAAAATCACCAAGTTATTTTTTCTTTTCAGCTGCACTTTGCAAGATTCCAGTCAGACAAGGCGAGTTAATTGTTTAGCCTTATTCAGTCAACGGAAAATACAAAGTTACCTTTATTATCCCAAAGGAAAGAAGAAAAATGTTAAAATCTGCATAAAATTATTGCATTAAATATTTCAGGTTTTAAGGGAGATTTATTCTTGATCAAAGGCACTTGGAGGGTGGAAGGTAAGTGTGGTATTTATTGGTAAGAAAGGAGGTAAAAAGGTGATGCTTGATGCTTCCTATCTAATATATATATTATGATCACTACTACAATAGCTGACCTAATTTCTCATTTCACTCACCTGCCTAACTCTGCCTGGTTAGTAATTATCACTCATCTCATGCACCTGCTCCTGCTGCTTTATATAAGGCCCTTTTCCAGCTATCAGAGTTTGTTTTTGAGTCTGTGTTGTAGGTGAAGTCTGAGGTGTAAAGGGTGTGAAGCAACTCAGGTTTATGTACTGTATGTGTTCCCTATTCTCGGGAGGCCAGTGGTGAGAGAGGGTTTTTAGAATTGTCTGTTCCTGATCATGTCCTATCTCTTATCTACTGAGCATGCCCTGTTCCTGTTTCTTGCTCAGTGGACGGAGCTAGTTTTCCTGATATCATGCCTTGACCTGCCTCTTACACACTGAGCTTCCCTGTTTCAATCTGAACTTTTTGCCTGAGCTCTCTGTGAACTCCTGGAACCCTGGATCTGTCTGTTCTCCTGGACTCCTGGATCTCAGAACCCTCTTGTTCTGAACTGTTTCCCTGACCTGACTCAGACTCCTGCCAGCTCACTGGGACGGCTGCATCTGGTTTCACTCTGGGTGGCGTCCGCCACATCTCGTTGTCAGTCCATCAGCTGGATCCTGCCTCTTTCTGAGAGGACCAGTTAAGTGACCCACATGGGTAAATATCTTCCATCAGATTATCATGGTCACTTACCTGTGTTTCTTCCTAAGCCAGAGTTATCAGTGATAAGGAGTGCCCCACCTCCCCCCGCGGCTGCCTCAGATCCACAGCTCCGCATTTCATGCTTTTAAATAAACACCTTTGAATTTTCTCACTGTCTCTCTTGCCTTGACTACTGAGTCCTACATTCTGAGTTCATAACAACACAGGGTCCTCTTGATGCTGCATAGGAGCTATATGGATGTGCACAATCCTTTGCACGCTGGACTTATTTAGCACAGCCCCACTCAAGGAGTTGATCAAAAATATATTATTGCTTCACCTTACTTACTTTTTGTGTCGCATGTTAATGTTGATCAAGGAACACATTGTTGTTTCTTTTAGCGTGAATTACACCAACCATCTTGGTTGATTTATATTTATATTTCCCGCTTTAAACTCCTTCTCATGTTGCCAAGAAACAGATTGATTATACTAAGCGACAAAATAAAGTAATTCATTTATGTTTCCAAGAACAAGCCTCCAATGTTCCATCTCAAGGAAACTGCTATGGCTTTGATTCCCTGTATCAAATATAACAATAAACAAATGATGAATAAAATGGGGGGGAAAACAGGTACTTTCAACTTTCATTTTATTTTGGTGCTAAAATAAAATTCATGTTTTACTTACAGTATTACAAATGGACTTGTTCTAATTTGAACAAAGTTTATGGTAATGTGTATAGTTTTGAACACAAACCTCAAGTCAGACAATCACTGGGCAGCAACAAATGCAAATAGAGTAAAAGATTATCTAATTGGAGTATGAAGTGAGTGCAGCCTTTTTCTTGCTGCCGGAATGGTTTCTGTTTCAGAAACTGGTTATCTATTGGTACTCTACGGTGGCCCTGAGGCGCAATCCACTACAACATTAGAAAAGCACAATTACAAAAGCACTACAACATCAAAGGAAGCAATACAACATTAACAATGCACAATTACAAATTATAAAAGCACTAAAAGAATACAGAAAGCACTGCAACATTAACAAAAGCCCTTCAACATTAAGGAAAGCATTACAATATTAACCAAAGCACTACTACTGGTGCCAAAAGTACACACATTTGTTACTTAAGTAGAAGTATAGATACTGCAGTTTAAAAACACTCTGGTAAAAGTTGAAGTATCAACTTGACCTCTTTACTCAAGTAAAAGTGAAAAAGTATGCTCTCCAAAAACTACTTAAAGTATAAAAGTAGTTTTAAAAGTAGTTTAAAAACCTTTAAAAAACCTCCAGATGCCACTATATGTGAAAGCTCCATTTTTCAACTATTTCCAAAAAAATTCTTTGAAATAGGGCTAAGGATGAGGGAGGTTTTGTTGGTCTCCATCTCCATCTCACCTTTCAGACATTTCAACATCTTTTTCTGAATCCAACATTGTAGCATGGCATAGACAATTCACCTTTGCAGTTTGAAGAACACCTGCTTGCTTCTGATGATTTCCTTTAGCTAACCAATAAGTGTTTGCGTTATATGACTCATCCAGTTAAACTAGTTTTCACTAGATGTGGATGGAGCCAATGATCTGCATTGAATGGAGCACTGTAAATAAATATTTATAAACATTAAACCAGGGGTAACCAATAAAAAAATCAGTGGGGTCGCAATAAAGAAAATCATCAACCACTAAAGGTCTGGAGTCATTTTTAATCATAATCTGTTAATTTAAACAGAATTTAACACTGAAATCAAATCAGGTATTTATGCATTCATGTTATACACTGAATTTTGAAATAAAAAAAAATAGAAATTGACAAAAATTGCATCCCGTGCTATCTCAGAGGAGTTGACACTGTATTCCTGAATATCCATCAGTAGTTAAAGGACAAGGGTCAGCAAATGCAAATTCTGCCCTGTAAAACAATGACAGCGCAATAGTCGCTGTATGATCTGAAGCCTCATTTGGAGCTTTTAAACAGGCTTTTGAAAAACTTTGATAATTTGCTGCTGTAATATTATATATATATTTTTTTTAAATACTAGCAGATGTGCATAATCAAAAAATTATGCATTCAGTATTATATGAAAGCCCACACTGTTTCTGAATAAATACATAAGTATATGAGATGAGTTCTGTTCCGTTTGTCTCTTTCCTTGAATGCAACATAGCTGTCTGACGCTCATGAATGCAACATTCAGCTGTACAGAGTGAGGCACGCTCCGCGACTGGGGATGCATATCTCGGCAGGGAGGCACTTTTCGGCGTAACATCGGACCGCGGTCCGCTGATCCCTGACCTCTGCATTAAACCGAAGTGAAGAGTAATGAGTAACGGTTGTTTTGAAAATTTAAGGAATAGAAAGTACAGATACTTGTGTGAAAATGTAATGAGTAGAAGTAGGTAATAGTGACATGATTCAAAGGTAAACTCTGGCGCAGACACAATGCGAGTAGGAAGCAGTTTTTAGATTGTTTATTGAAAAGTTTTACAGAGTTAAGTTCAGCCTGGCGTGGTGGTTCGGATTACTGCGGCTTCATCTGGAACTGCGCGGAGAGAGATATAAGTTAGATGCAGGCAGGAGGATCTGAGTTATTTAGAGAAGATGCTGATTCCTTACAGTTCTTGGAGAGCGGAGCAGCTGGAGGGGAGGTTGGATGAGCCCACAGAGATTGAGTCTTTGGCGGAGATGGAGGGCTTCGACCTGAGAGCTCCAGAGGGTGGACAGGCAGGTGAGCAGTCGAGGGAAGGATCCAGGAAGACTGGGAGGAGGACCGGCTTGGAAACAGCAAGGCTTCTAGGAGAGAGAAGGAGGACACGGAGGTAAGCTTAAGTCTAAACTATCTTGTTCAGTCTTAGGAGAGCTAGCAGGTAGGTTACCACTGTGTGGAACTTTAACCGACTGGCGTCCGTCCCAGGGAATCCACTCCTCTAAATACTGCTCCCTGATTGCGTCCAATTGGAACCAGCTGGAGGCTCGTCAGGACTGGAGTCTAAGGAGGAAAAGGTAAGAAAGAACCCTTGCACAGCTCAGCACACAATCCAGTGAGCCCAACAAATAGGAGGAAAAATAAGTAATGGAGTGAAGTATAGATACCTAAAAAGTGTACTTAAGTACAGTAACAAAGTATTTGTACTTCGTTACTTGACACCTCTGAGCTCTACAACATTAATGAAGCACTGCAAAATTAAGGAAAGCATTACAATATTAACGAAAGCACTACAACGTTAAAGAAAGCACTACAACATTAACAAAAGCACTACAACATAAAGTAATGCATTACAACATTAAAGAAAGCATTACAACATTAACAAAACAAAAGAGGTACGTCCCAGTGGGAGACCTAAGAGATCGCTGATTTTGAACCAGAAGTTATTATGATGTGCTTCGTTTCAGTGAGAAGGAAAGCAAGCAGAAATAGGGTCACCTCGCCATTTCTTGTCCAAACTGTGGAAAAGTGCTGATTGAAATGTCACCATACTTTTGTAGAAGTTGTGGCACGAGGCTTCAAGAAATGTATATGGGAGATACTCCACAATGTTGAAGTAAGTTAATAAGCATAAAGAAAGACTTATATTTCTTATTGATGTAGTAACTCACTAACGTTAGCGGTCTCCGGGCCGTACACAAAGTTGATATAATAAAGTAGCATTGTATTAGCATTGATCTCTTTTGCCTTTGAGCGCTGACATGATTTGGTGGCGCCATCTTGAGGCAGTCGAAAGCTCTGCTCAGTGACATGTTGAGCAGGCACAGAATCTATTTTAATCAACTTCAACTCGTTTAATATTGTAGTAATTTTCACTGTTTTGTTTTTTGGTGTAAAATACTGTAAAAGTGTCCATAGCTATGTATTGATTATCTATTCTTCAGATTCACAGTATTTATATTTGTAAAAAATTAAGGAGCTATGGTCTCCTTTTCCATAGATAATTTCTTCACACCTGCTCCCAATCTGCTTGTTAGTCCTCTCTTTGTTCAGTCTACCTTAAATACTTTCCTTGTGCAGTTCCTCAGGGCTGGTACATCATCTTACCTTGTCTTTTCTCGTCTTACCCTGGCTCCTCGTGATTGTTTTCCCCTGAAGTCTCCATGATTCTGGTTTGTGTTACATTTTAATTTGGATTTTGGATTCCTGCCTCTGTTAACTGTTATCAAGAATTAAAACTACAAAAAGTCACCTCTGCCTGCCTGTCTCTGCATTTGGGTCCTCAAACCTCAACCAAACCCTGACACATGCGGAAATCCCTTAAACGCGAGATTTAGATGTTAGGAGATTTATTTTCATGAGCAAAGTTTGCAACTGTTTCAGCTGGAAAATTAAATGGAAAACGGAAAACTAAGGGCCAGTTTACTGGGTTTAAGATTGTACGGCTTACAGTAACTGGATCTGGGGATGGGTTTTGCTGTGGAGGAGTAGAGAATGATCTCGGCAGCGGTGTGAGGCATTAAGGAGGTAATGGAGGTTTCCAAAGAGGCGAAACTTATAGATGTAGAGATAATGAATACAAATCAAAACAGCAAGGAAGAGTGTGAAGTTGGTGTTTTCAGGGCAAGTTGTGCCATGAGGAGCCCTATCCCTTAATTATCTAAAAAGGAAATTGGAGGAAGAATTGGAGTTAGGGTTGGACTGGCAAGAATTTACCAAGGAGCTGATCCGACTTGCCCTAGATGTAAACAGGTGCCAGGCAACACATGCCACATGTTGTGGTCCTACCGAGGGCTCACAGAATGTTGGATAAAAATGTTCAAAAACTTTTTCATCCATCTAAAACAAAAATATAGAGCCTGATCCTCTGATGGCCATTTTTGGTGTGTCACCGAGGGAAATGTACTTAACGACCGCTCAATGGAAAGCAGTTGCATTCTCTTCACTGTTGGCGAGGAGACTGATCTTATTTAATTGGATAAAGGCAGCACCGCCAACTCACAAACAATGGGTAAAGGAAGTGATGGCTCACCTTAAACTAGAACATCTTTACTTACATCATCAGACTTTTATTTCCTACGTTGAACATGAGTTTTTAGCATAATTAGCAACTTTTATTTTCTCTTAGATTTATTATCATCGTTGTTATCATTCTCATTTCTACTTACTTATGTATTTATTTTTAACCCAAGACTATCTGGAACCCGGGTGGTGAGAATGTCTGGTGTCTGGTAACAGGATCTTTCTCTGTACCATTTTGTCTGTTTTTTTTTATGTTTTTGAGATGCATATTTTGAATTCTAGTATTTCGTTCTGTATGTTTTGAATGGGATATCTAATGTTGGATATGAAGATCAATAAAAACAATTTGATTATTATTATGTTGTGCCTGGAGGACAAAGTGTCTCAAGATTCCCAACAGTAGGATTCAGCAATAACATTGGGATTAATACAATATGCAGATAACACCGAAAAGATAAAATGATCCACTGAAGGTTGACTATCAGGTGAATTGTGGTTGTCCAGCATTTTATAAGCTATTGCTAATTTCATATCTTTTCCTGTTTTTGCTTTTAGTGGATAAGGACAGTAATATTTTGGTTACAGACTAGCAAAAACATGTAAAGACAATGCTTCCGTCCTATGGTATTACCAAAATCTCCATGGATTATTTCTAACACCTTGTTGACTCCACAAGAAAAAAAAGGCAGTTCAGATGTGAAAATGGGTCTAACACATCACCAGCAAAGCGGCTGCAATAAAATGGCCACTGAGTGGTGTAAAACCAACCCTTGGATTTGTAAACAGAGCGGCCTGCTTACATTTAGCATCTGTAATAAATCGTCTGTTAACTTGCCAGAGGCTCGCCGGTTATTTCCTTTTAAAGTTACATGAATTCTTGTCAGAGGGCGACTCAGACCCAATAACTACCGCGATGGATTTATAATAAAAATACAAACAATGCTGCTGCTTTGGGAGACTGTTAGGGAAGTCAGAACCATTTGATGATGCTTTTTAATATCTACAGAGGTTTATAAATTTACTTTTTTTTTTTAAATCAAGCCCAGTCTGACAATCATGTTGCATAAAAAAACAATCTGTTTAATTATGACCAATTATTCCAATGTTTATATATATATAGTTAACCTTAAAACTGCAGTTTTAATTGCTGAAACCCTCTGTCAGTCCAGTGCCTGCCATATAGCACCAGTCTATTACAGTTTTGTCATATACAGCAGCACTGCACAGCTTGAGAAACTTAATTTAAACTAAAACAATCAGAGCAGCCCCACAGAGACAGGACATAACTCTACATTGCCCCATTAACACTGGCAGCTTCTCCCATGGACACCTGATTAATATTTGTGTTAATAACAATTCTTTAGAGCTAATAGGTATTCTGACACTTCACTCGGGACTCGCTTTTATTACTTTAGACACCGATATTAACACCAAATTGACCTGCCAGGTTTCTTTGAAATACTCTTTGGTAGAAATGTTCCGTCTAAAGTAGGTTGGACAGGTAGAGAACTGTAAAGCCACTTTGAACGTTGTTTGTCACGCTTAAATAAAACAATACGTAGATCTCTCAGTATCACCCCATGTGTTCTTGTAGTGATTTATATAGGTTTGCCACTCCAGGTATTATTATTCCTTCATTTCTGGATTATTGTTCTCACTATTGTTTATTAGAGTCCCAATGCCTTAGAGACAGTTTTATGAACAGCAAAGGTAAACCACACTACCTCGCGGAGTGGGATTACTTAAAAACGTTTAATAAAAACGAACTGCAGAAACAGCAGCTAGGGTTTCTAAGCCAGGAACCTCTGCAGGAGAGGAACACAGGTTAGTGACCACGATAATCTGACAGAACATGACTACAGTATGCGTGTGAGTCACTAGTTTAACCGTTCAGCCCGTCCCCAGAAAACAAGGTACGATCCCCGGAGCAGCCCCGGGGGACGGAGAACAAGCAGGAGACCAGATTTGGGCAGACGAAGGAAGGCAGGAAATCCAGAGCCGGTGTAGAGGATGTGCTCAGAATTCAGAACCAAGAGAACAGAGGTCCGAAGATTTTCCGAAGGTCAGTGACTTCAGAACTCAAATGGGGAATAAGAAGGAGCATGAAAGTCACCAACCTGGTAAAGTTCAGTCTGAGCCCAGTTAAGGTTTGCAAATATTAGTAAAACTATTCCCATTCCTTTAATACCATAGTGGTGTTGTCGTTTGTGTCTTTGTTCATATTCAGAATCTTGGGTATAGTGAGATGCAAATTTGAGAACCTCTTGGTGGGAATGTCGAAGCTTTCTTTACTTTCCTAACTTAAATAGTGGCAAACTTTTGGATGCACTGAAAGGAATGATTGATGATAGACAGACAGTAGTTTACTCATGACAAAGAGGAGAAAAGAAAACAAATCAGCATTCAGGAAGAGACTTGTTTGTCCACAACTTGTAAAGTTTCTGAAGGTTCCACCTTTATCTAGTCAAACACTATGGGATTTATCTCCATTCATACTTCTCTGTTAAAAGAGGGTTTAGTGTCCCAGAGGTGATGTTAAGCCGTTACTCCAAAAGCAAAGGGAAAAGTCAGATTATTGTTTGCAAACATGCTTCAGAACAAAAAACATAACTTTTGGAGATATGTCTTAATGTAGGATTAAAATAACGGTCAAAAAGTTTCACACACATTTCCGGTGTAGCTCCAGAACAACCCAAAAGCTTCAAAGCTTTTTAGTACTTACAGAGGAGCTATGTCAGCTTTGTGTAGATATAGAAATGGGGCTGTTTGGTGAACATAAATGGTGTGTTCAAGAATGTCAGTGTCTGAATAATTCCTGACATGAAGAGGTGGAGAGGAGACTATAAGCTTTCCTGTATAACTTTACATGGCTGGTCTTACTATACAGTTTCCCTCTTAAGAACTCGGAATCCAAACTTTTACATCTTTATCTCTCCCTCCCCCAGCTAACAAGTGCTTTTTCTGCAAGATGCTCCCAAAAATTACTAGCAGAAACCAACAAAAATGGCGCCCCCATGTTTCTGGCTGGGGAATTTGTCTATTGTGGCATTTGGAAAGAAAAAATAGGGAGGTTTCCTAGCTTGAGAAAACTCAATGGTCAAGTAGGAACATTGTAAAATAATTTTCTTGAGATGATTTCCTGTGAAATGGATCTCAAGGCATCAGACAGAAATGTAAAGCTTGGGAACAAATTAGTCTTTGACATGGACTAAAATAAGAAAACTAACTGTATAAATATAAAGAAATAGAATGATCGAATAAAAAAGACGTTAAAAAGCTATTTTAAAAAAGGAAAGGAATGTTAGAATGGAGACCTGGCATAGTCGAAGGCTACTATAAACAAATTCTATTTTAATCTTGATTTAAAACTACAGATTTCATTGCTTTTACTATTTCCTATGAGTTTATTCCAGATTAGCAGAACCTAAGAACTAAAAGCTGCTACTCATAGGTAATGAAGAAGCTCATGAAAGGTAACCTAAAGCAATTAAATTCAGATGAGTTAAAAGAAAATCCCACAAAATATTACGGTGTCTATTTATTTCATTTTGGTAATGAATTATGTTGTTAAAATCTCTCATTTTTCAGATAGCAAATATTGAAAATCATAAATCACCTAAAATGGAAAGATTTTATGTCATTTTATATTAGCAGAATTAAAAAGATATTTTATTATGAGGTTGATAAATGTGTTTTCAACTGTACGTTCAACAGAAATATTACTGCAGTGTAGCTCTCTCACTTCACACTCAGCTGCCATATTAAGATTCAACAAGCTGATAATCAGTTGAAATAAGAAGCTTTCACAGTTCAAAATGTGAAGTCACAGAGTACACATGTGTCATTAAGGCTATGTGCCCTCAGCACTCTCAGTAAATCCAGACAAGCACAGCTTGGAGTGTGAATCAGGGCAGTGTTATCAAGCTGTCAACACACACTGAGGCCTAAATCCCATAATAACAAACCCTGAATTGTCTGAAGAAGAGACTCTGGTCAGTGAGAAGACGCTGTCCCCTGAGTCACCCTTTGCATCTGCATTGTTAATGTGAAGTTGTTGAGTTCACATCAAAGAGCACCACTTCCACTTCTCAAACAAGTGGTCGAGAAAGCTCACAAATTATAGATACTGCAAATGTCTTTCTGTGCTAACTTAGTCTTTGATGCATCTCCAAGGGACATACAGTGGCAACACATAGAACTAGATCTGATATAAAATTATAGTGCCAATGCAGGTTAAGGGCATGCATATTATGCAAATTTCTTTGCATTAAAAGATTATGCAATGCAACTAAATGTAAAAAGAACACTTTACAGACCGAGAATATGCATGCATGTTTTTCAACGTGAAGTTATGCCTTTATTCTGCACAAACTGGCTCTAACCCCCAGAATGAACGCATTGGAATAAAAGTTTGATTTATCCTTGTAATATCCATCGGGTCAGTGGGACCTTGGGCTGGCTGGGCCATAAAATCAGGGCTCTGGCTGGGCCTTTTTAATACAGTCTCAGTAAAATGGCTGAAGGTCAATGGCACTCTCACTCAATCAGATAGAAACAGCTCATGCAGCCAGAGCAACTCTTGTAGCATCAGAGTTGGGGCGATACACTACCAGTAACAGCACTCGGGGAAAAATTATTTTTCTCCTGGGAGAAGATGCTATTTGAGTTAGCACAGTAATTACAGATAGATGCCTTTCCCTTACTGAAGCCTTTACCTTAAACTATATCACAGTGGCTCCGAAACCTTCTTGTATACTCTTTGGTTTACAAGACACCTCAACATTTTCCACATGATCATAGAAAAAGTCATTCGATATTTCGATAAAATTAACAATCTCATTGAAACAAAAGATAACTACCACCTACCTATCTGGACCTGCATTTTCTGTTATTAATAGTGTATATGTTATAAATAGATAATAATGATAATAAAGAGATTGCTGCTGCAGACGGGCTAATGTTGCCCAGGTCGCGGTTAGCTTCGGAGCTCCGCTGGTTGTCACGGTCCTCTTTACAGACTTTACAGACTAAATCATTAAATGGACCATATAGTGAAGCTTAAAAGTAAGATATTCTTGCCTCAAACAATCTTAAAATGTACCTTTGTAGAACAGAAACTTTTGAACTAAAACTCCAAGCTCTTGCAGCTACTTCTGCCAAGATGCATGCTGGGACAGCTGTTGGTCTGAAGAACGCACAAGTCTCCTCTGATGCATGCTGGGTAAAGAGGGAGGAGCAAGAACAATATCCAGGGGTTTTCTCCATTCTCGGTCTTGTGTTCTTGTCAATTGAAACAGTGCAGCTAAATCTGGTCGGTCCATCATAGTCTTGATTTAGCCCAAAAATTGTGTTGAAAATTGGGTTCTGTTGGGTCAGAGTGATTTTGTCCCACTTTAGTCCTGTTATAGACGTTGAAAAGAGGTTGAAAACAGTCTTTCAAAAAATCTGAAAATGATGGCTTTCATTTTTCAACCACATGTAGACATTGTTTGGATGTAAATCATATTGTCTTTTCAATGTCTTTTCTACTAATGTTTTTACTTTCTGGGGTGCTTATGCTGATGTGGTCTCGGAAGCATATGAGAACGACAAGTACGAAAATTGAAAAACAGCCATTTTGAAGACTGTTTGGTGAGGTTACAACAAAGCATCACTACAAGGATTAATTTCAGCATGACTTAAATTGAACCCTCTGTGGCTTCCTCTTTAGGACGTTATGATGTCTTTGTAAAAAAAAAAAATCATAATTAAGACTAACTATGCAAAGAAGCACCAATGGAAGTAAATTTGACCATTAAGAAACAATGTCAGATGCGGATTTCCAAGGTTGCATCATTATCTTTTTTGATGTTCTTGCAACCGGGTTTTAACATGTTAAATTCCCATGTTTTCTAACAGATTGAAAATATGTAGCTTCTTTAACCATCTACTGAAGAGTAGATGAAGAAGCATGTTTGTAAAACATTATTGCCACCAGCCTGTTCACCCTACATATCCAGTTCAGTCAGTTATATCCACATCTCTAAATACTCCTTTTAAATGCAACACTTAGTTCGACTGAATCAACAGGTTTTTTTTGTGTGATCCATGAAAAGAGGAGCAAAGAGCTGACCGATACTTAGGAGCAGTTTGGTTAAGTGAGGAGTACAGTGATAGCAAAATGCAAACCTAGAAATAGAGAGACCTAAGGAGATCAGAGAAATTGACAGATTTAAATGTGAACCTGAGTAAATGTAGATTGGAAGGGTCAAGCAGAGACCGATGGCATAGAATTCAGATAAACACTCAACCAAGTGAGAAAGTCAAACAGAAATAAGTCCAGTTGTGCATAGGACAGAATACTAGAAATAAGAGACAGTAAAACTCAAGGCATGAACTAATATGGCAACTCCAAAGAACACAAACATTTAGAAATTAGTGGGAATGGAGAGATGCAGAAGGCGGGAATCAGAAAAAACTAAAACATCTCTGTTAGATAATATCTCTCACCCCATGCATGACGTTGTTGCTCAACTGGAAAGTTCCTTTAGTTACAGACTGCTGCACCCTAAATTCACCAGAGAGCGTTATCACAGATCACTGTCCCCAACAACTTCAATAAGTTGTTACATTCATGCCTATTTTTTGCAGTTTCTCTCTTGGTCACTTAACATGCTGCTTTAATTTTCACACATCTCTGTTGTTACTGCTATTTTTTCACATATCCATCCCTGTAAAAATATTCCCTGCTGTATATTGATTTTTTATTCTTTACAGATGCACGGCATTTATATTGTAAAAGCATTGTACAGTACAGTAGTTTATTGTTTTATTTTCTTAACTCTTTCACTTATTCTGTTATTTTTATACACTTTTTGATAAGATCCACATTTGTGTGATCACTTTTGCTGTAATCTTTTTCTACTGTAACACTACAATTTCCCCATTGTGGAACAATAAAGGGATTTTCTTTTCTATTCTATTCTATCATGATCCAATATAAATACATCTATAAACTTTGCAAGTAATTAAACCTTGAGTATCTATTGTTTACAACAGAAAAATGTAATAATCAAAGTGTTGCATTAGAAAAGATAAGTTCATTATTTAAAGATTTCAGGAGCATCTGTTTGGATTCATAAAACTGAAACAAGTAGCTGCAAGTCTTTAAGCCTCCTTAGATAATAATATTAAATGTGATGCTGAACAGATTCATAAAGCATCTGGAGTGATTAAACACCAGAACCAACTGGTTACAGTAACATACTGCTGTAAATGGTAATGCAAAGGGAAGGCTTGAAATCTGTTGTACCTACCTGCTGCTGTTTGGGATAAATTAGTTGGAGTTCCAGGGAGAAGTACAGGCCTCAATCTTACATTGTTTTAATGTATGTTCTCACTTGTACATGGACACATTTTTCAGGTTAAATCTGGGAAATCTATGGAGCATAAAGGCAGATATAAAGCATATTGTATCTCTGCTCTCTTGTGTCCTTCTCTTACAACTCCAAAGCTGAATAAGAGGCTTTAGTAAAACATTTCTCCCATAAATACATTATTTACACTTTTGCCTTCATTGCTCCCACAAACTGTGAATAACAGAGAACCCTGCATGACTTTTCAAAGCTTTGTAAGGGGATTCTTGATTGTGAGACTTCAATGAATTGCTCAAAGCAAATTAAGTGTATTAGCATTTAAAAATAACGTATTTAATAAGTAGTTCTACGTATTTGAAGACTTTTCTTTATATTTTACGCTAAATCCTCCCTCAGTAAAACAGAAGGTTTCCATTAGTGTGCAGTAAGTCTTTTTTTCTGTGGTACCTGAGTGGAAAGTTGTCCTTTTTGCCTCATTGGCCACTGAGAATTTTTGTGAAGGACTTTTGACCGACTCTCGTTCACATTATTTCTTCAGCTCACTGAGGCTTGCTGACTTCTTGTTCTGGTGAACTCTCTTAAGTTCCCCTCCATAGCACTTTTTCAGCCTCTCTGCTGCAGACTTGTCACTGTGTTTTGGATCATTCCCTTGCTAATGAGCCAGTTTGGACCCAACTTCATTCGTCACATCGATGTCCTCACTCTTGACTTCAGAATAATTTTCTACACAAAGGAGTTGGTTGCCGATGCAAAGACTGAAAGGTTCTTAAAATGAGCCCATATCATTACCCTTTCAACCGCTGGCTTGACAACTGAAATGTTTTTATATATGAGATGTTTTGGTTTTTTCGATGATGTCCTAACATCTGTACATCACACAACTTTGAACCAAAGTTGTTGCAGCCATGCAAACCTCCCTAACATGCAATTGTTTTTCTAAGCATTGCACAGTCTAGCCATATAACTGGACAGTCAGTCCTGGATTAATAGACCTTTTTCACACTTCCGGGTTTTAAAGCGGATGTGGGGTTTGACAACTTCCGATGGCTATAGCGTTAGCATAAAAGTCTAAGAAAATGGCTCAGTCTCGGCGCAGTTGTTTTTGTTCTGTACCTGGTTGTTCATGTGGGGCAAGAAAACAGCCATATCTGTCCTATCATGCATTCCCACAGATTATGTTGCAACCGCAACAGAAACATAAAACAAATAGTAACAACTGAACAGGAAAATGTTAGAATAAGCTCTAAGTAGTCCAGAAGTCATACGTGAAAGTTCTTCAGCCGTCAAACATGAACAGGAACTCGAACCAACGAACAAGAGCCAACCGGCTTTCTGACTGTTTCAAACCTGCAGCTTGTGCGGTTCCTCATTTTTCTTCATGGATCTGAAGCATCTAGCTCTGACAACTACCTGTCCCTCGACAATATTTGACACTACAGGCATGCAGAAGTAAAGCATAGTTTCAACATCAAGCATCATCTAGAATCTCAGAACTAACATAACATTCTAGCATGCTGTTTTTCACAAACTGTAGTGGCAAACAAATTTCAGAATGTCAAAATATAACTGAAAAGTTTAAACTATGTCCGTCTCCAATATTCCACATAATTTAGATACTAAGTTAGGCTTCATTACGATGTTTGTGTAGCTCATATCTTGCAGCTAGCGGTTAGCTCGCTAAGCTACGTCTTTTCTTACCTTGATAGCTGTGGATATATTCTTCGTGGAAGAACTTGTATCCTTTCACAGATTTGTTGGTGGGGGAATTCGCCGCAGCGATTTCCTCCGCATCCGCGAAAGAAAGTGTTGGCAAACTAAGTAAGGATGACGAAAAGCACCGGAGGAGAGACATTTTTCAGAGTAAAACAGGAAGTGCTCCAGCCCTTTCAGACGCAGCTTCCAGTTGTCGTGAAAAAGGTCTATTGACAGTAGTCTTAAAGTTGTAGGGAAGCGGCTGTTCCAACCGTTGCATTTCCGAATTCCTCCGAGTGGTGGCCGACTTTACACGAGTGAATAACGGGAATGTGATTGGTCGTTTATCAAGGGGGTGGGATTGTTGTGGCGGAAGGTTCGCAAGTAAGTTTGGTTGTGGTAGGTTTGTCGGAAGCATCTTGCTAGTAGGTTCCCAATGGGAAATTACATTGGGAACAAGTAGCAGTTAGCTACGACACCATCAAGGAATGCTATGGACAATGGAAACATACAAGAGGAAGAGAGTTTTGGGTCGGAGGTCGTGGATGAGTCTCCTCCATCATACATTTTTTATTTAGATGAGGTAAGCAGGGACGAACATGTTATGGAAGAGGACACCATGGCAGCAGAAGCTTGGTTTGGTGTAGAAGGCTTACAGTCGTACATGTTTGAGCCCTTGCCTCGCAACGCTGCCAGTTCTGTTAGCTCTACGCCTGCCGAAGACACAGATGTCCATCCCCGTGAACACTGGGATGGAACTCAATGGGAAAGTAAATTATTCTTATTTCTTAATTTAACCATTGCGTATATTAGCTGCGACATATGAATCAAGATGCTATGACCGAAAAAATTGATTGACAGTTTGATGATTGGCAGAATTTAGGTGTTCAAGCTGACGTATAACTAACTGGCCTGCATAAAATAACGACAAGAAAAAACACAGATTTCAAGACAGGATTTTTTTTTTTTTTAAATAGAAATTTTCTAAATTTTGGGTCAATATAGTCTGATAAAGAGTACATTTATTAGCCTGGGTGCCATTCCGAACTTAGTCCCGCCCACAACGTTTGAGGTCGGGAAGTTCGGTCCGGCATTGCTCAATAGTAGCGCGAGTATGCTCGCACAATATCTGGTGGGCCAATCAAATTGTCAGGGCGGGCTTTATACGATGATGGACAGATGATCAACAGTAACGTAATCAACCACGTCACCAAAGCGCGCTTGGGTGACAACAACAATGGCTGCCGCTGGAGAGTTGAGGTGTGTAGATTCTGCTATTAGGTCTGTTCTAGAAGATACCGACAGCAAATTAATTTTAAAAGAGGAACAGAGAAACGCGATCAAGGCTCATCTTGTTATTCTAGGCGTGCAACTGCACGCTTTGATTTTTGTTGACAACGATATGATTGTATTTATTTTGCCTATATGTATTTTATATTATGGTGCTTTGTATTCTATGCCTCATATTGTACAGTACTTTGACGCTTGTCCGAGAAAGGTGCAATATAAATAAAACTTATTTACTTACAAAGAACTTTGCAGCGCAGTGGATCAATGACTAAGTAAACTAGGGCAGTGGTTCCCAAAGTGTGGGGCGCGCCCCCTACGGGGGGCGCAATGCCATTGCAGGGGGGGCACGGGAAGCGGTATGGATGAATGAAGAAAAAAAAAAAAAAAAAAACAGCGCTTGCTTGACTGAGCATAATGGACAGTTGTGACACTGCAACCCAGATTTGAGAAGATCTACAGCAAAAAGCAGGCTCACTACACTACAGCCACTGAAAAGATGTGAGGATTAAAGTACAAAGAAAAAACTCTCAGGGAGCTGTTCAATGTTTTCACTCCATTTTGCACAGAGGCTTTTTTAATGTATTGATGATAGCAAAGTTAAATATTGTTACAAATAAAAAAAAAGAAATATGTTTAAAATAACACAGACAACAAAGAATCCTCTTCTAATCTACATTATAGAACTATGAAAAAAATACAGTTACACAAAAGTGTTCCACTGTAAAGATGGTGTAGTTGGTTTTGTTGCAACCTGAAGTGTGAAATAAACTTAAGTGGAGTTTGAAAACAAAATATGTGTATAGATTTATTATATCTGGTTGAACGATGTGTGTGCCCAGTTGATTCTTTTTTTTTTTTTTTTTTTGGGGGTGGGGGTGGGGGGGGGGGGGGGGTTGATGGGGTTGGTTGGGGGGGGCGATGGGGGGGCGTGGAAATTTTATTGTAATCCAAAGGGGGGCCCAGAAGAAAATCTTTGGGAACCACTGAACTAGGGGATATTTGACAGCGGGCTATGTTAAATAGCAACATCAACAGTTGCCAGCTTTCTGATAGATTGTGGGTCTTCCAGCAGATGGCGCACATGTCTATTTATGTCCACTAATTCTGCCCTGCGTTGGAATTCTATTGAGGCTGTGAACACATTCAGAATGGTATTTGGTATATATCAATCACCTTATCTCATCATATTCAAATGTTTTTTGGTCATTTTTGTAGACATGAAATGACCACACCTTTAATGTGAAATATTTATTCAGCCTGCAATGCAAAGGCTAAGAATAAAGTATTTACACTTATGTATTAGATTGCATTCAACACAATTGCCTGACTTGCAGCATCTAAGCATTTCCCTTGCAATGGCCCGAAAAATTTATGCTGTGGTGGATCTTTCCAGTCCTCTTTTTCATTATCAAAGCTGTGGAGTTTTTTTGTTTTTGTTTTTTTTTTGTTAACACCTTTAATAGCAGTCTGTCTGCACTGTAATGTGTTGAACTACAGTTTCTCTATCATTGTATCTCAAAGTAACGTTGAGCCACCTAGAAATATAATAACCAGCTGCTGGGGATAATTTCATGCCATATCATGTCTGGTAGAAAAAGGTTTGGTTTCAGGTTTTTGATTAAGCAGTGGTGCTAAAAAGAATCCCTCTTTAAATGCTTAATCCCTTATTTAATGAAAATTTCTTTAAGCAATGTTGTTACAGGTGATTGTGTTTGCATTTTTCTTTCTAAATTTAAATTAAGGAGACTTAAAGCATAACACCCTGTCTCTCTTTGAAAGTCACATGATGCCCCCTTTCCCAAAAATAACATTGTTTCTCACTAGCACTTGCAAGGAAACAAACAAGACATTTTTCATTTTAATTATTGTGATCAAGTGTCTTTAAAGTACACCATTGAGATGACTGATAATATTTCGGAAACACATCTTCATGTGAAAAAGCCCAACAGCTGCACTATTTTTATGATGCCACTCCATCAATATCTGATGAATTATTGAGGTTTTACTTGGTGGTGGCATGTTGTGTTTTTGTTGGGCTGCAGAAATTACAACTTCATTCAACGCAAAGCGACGTCAGCTGAAAGCACATGCTTTAAAAGCAAGTGAAAAACAAACAGATCTGCAGAGAAAGGCGATAGTTATGATTAATTGGGTGCTCATTTCCTTCCGTCGGTTTTGGGAGCAGCTCTGAAGAATGAATAAAGTGTGATGTGGAGGGTTTAATTAGACACAGAGATGTGAAATTTAACAACCAGCATTTCAGGGGAATAGAGTAAATTTGTCTTTCTCTTTTTATTTCTTCAGTCATACAAGATTTTGTAGATATGCGTCCTTTCACTTTTACATTTGTCTTCCATTAAAACTGTAAACAATGTGGAAACAAGTAAGTCGCTGTTAACATCCATAGTAACAGAAGTGTATAAAGACTTTATAAATATATTATATATGTGAGCTATTCCAAGAACCAGATGTAAGATCAGGTGTTTTAAGCTGAAAAGTGTTTCTGCTTTGAGCTTTTATTTTGAAGTAAAAAAAAAACAATTTCTTTTTTTTATCATTATAAAAAATAAATCAAGACTGTTTGAATTATTTACAGAATATAATGTGCAATTCCTTACAATATGTTTGTCAAGATATTTTGAATAAAATACTATGAAACAAACCTAAAATGTTTATGCAAACATCAGGTTTGCTTTGTGAAAACAAACCAGAACTATCAGAAATCATTCAGATTAAATATTTTTGTCATAGTTTACAGTGAAGAACAAAAAATCAGCTAGTAGCTAGCTAACAGTTAGCTGCTAATGTTGACACATGTAGATAACTGCCTTAGCATTGTCTAAGTATAACTCAGGCGGTCCTGTCCAGGAAAGACTCAGCCAGGCAGACAAGCTCAGAGCCAGCTCCCATATCACAGAATGGAAAAAGGGCATGCAGAGAAACAAGACTACACTGAAAAACAGGCCAAATCCAACATGCACAAACAATGCTGTTTGGCAGCAGCACAACCGATATTTCTCTCTAGGATGGGGTCACAGCCAAACAATAACAGACCAGATGAACCTTCTATAACAAGAAAAAGTAGAGAGAACATAACGTTATAGGTGGAATGTAACAATACCACAGAATGGGAGAATAGAGATAGAATGAAGTAGAATGGTAAAAATGGGTCCCTATATCCTCTAGCACTCTAAGCCTATAGCAGCATAACTATAGATATATTTCAGGATAACCTGAGCCCCTTTATCAAAAAGGAAAGTTTTAAGCTTACCTTTAAAAGTACACAGGGGTGTTGCCTCACAGACTAAAACTTGGTTCCACATGGCAGAAGCCTGATAAATAAAAGTACTGCCTCCCAGTTTTTGAAATTCTAGCAACTACTGGTAAACTTGCAGATTGAGAGCAAAGTGCTCTGTTGGGAACATAGCTTTAGGAACATTAGCTTATATACATTTTCAAGTTTAACATTATTCATCAGTTAAGGGTATATTGCTAATGTTGTCTGAACATCAATTTTCACAACTGAGGAAAAACATTGAACAACAGAGAACCTGCTAAGCAGTGGCCAACCCACCAAATTACTTCAAGAATATATAAACAACTCATCAATGAGGTAACAAAGCACCCAGAATAACATCTGAGCCTCTGCAGGCCCCACTTAACTTCTCGAGGTCAGAGTTTACAATTAGGAACACAAAGGAACAAAAAGACTCATCTGAATGACCCCAACTTAGGACAAATATACTACAGAATGAAGACACAGAAATTTAGCTATATAGACACAGTATTTCAAAAGAACATTCTCCTACATTGAGCATGGTGTTGGTAATGAGATGGTCACGGCCTGCTTTTCTGTCTCAGGATCTTGACACCATGCTTTAATTAGAACCACGTTATATTTGCAAATTAATTCATGTAAAATCTAGATGTTGAATAAACTAAAGAAGCACTTTATAACTTTTCACATCTCTGCAACTTTGTTTAAAAAATCAAACTTGCGCTGGAAACGATTCAGATTAGATGTTGAGCACATACTTCAGTCTGTGAAATAAACACCAATCAGTGTCCATTAAGACCCTGAATGTGTGTGCTGTTGAGAATTGAAGAGGGGGAAAAGTAAGTTTTTCCACACAGATGCTTGCATATAAAAATTCAAATGCCATATTTAAATATGACAGAGCATTTTTAGCTATATATATAAATACACATATTTGTAATGCTCATGAGCCACTAGAGTCTATACATCCACTTAATGTGGTCTCCTTCAGCAATAATGACTTCATCTGCGAGTGATTTTTGATCTCTTTTCTCAGCTGGAGACCTGCTATGCAAGTCTTAATGTTGTGTTTGTGTGAGTAGAATGGAGGGTTTTTTGGAGGGAAAGACATTAGCTGTTGGGATTTAGTTATAGTCTAACTGTGCTCTGGTTATTCCTCAGCCTCTGCAGCCGGTGTACATCAGGACTAATGTTTCCTCCTGGCATTAAACACCTGCTGTTGCTGGTGAGAAATATACGAAACTCTGGAAATGGGTAGTTCAGCTAATGTAGGGATGTGTTAGATAGAGAGCTAGCAGTGAATGCTCCTGGATAAAAGACTTAACCTTGTTTCATTGTTTGCATCAATGCCTTTGAGAGATCCAAAAAGCAAGGAGCACATTTTTCCTCATGACAAACTGTCAGACCTGCTTAAAGTCATTAGGAATGACCTTGTCACTCTCATTCGGCATATCTTTAAATTACATCCCACTGAGCTCCCCTAATGCTATCATTACGATTATTAATGATACATGACACAAGCCAGTGCCACAACCGGGAATAATGGTTTCCTTGTGATGTAATGCTGATGATATTTTCTTAGTTGGTGTGTCAGGGAGTCAAATATTGAGAGTGCTACGATATAACAATGCGAAAGTGGTGCAGAGGACTTTCACGAGCGCGGAAATCCAATTTCATCTGTGGATGCGCTGCTCTGAATTAAATACCCCCGTCTGTAATTTGTTTGAAATGGATCAGCTTTACCAATATTATCTGGAGCCTGATTGAAAAGGTGCGGCATAAATTCATCTGTTGCCGCTCAGTCAGAGGCTCTGTGGTAGTCGGCTCAGTGGGGTTTGTTCAGTGTGGCTGTAGATCTACTGATTGTATGTAAATTATGCAGTGGATTCAATATTGTATTGTCTTTTCCTCATGAGGTGTTTAACCGAGACAAGACAGCAGATCAAGAGGGTGAAGGTGAGGATGGAGGAAACCTTTGCTCTCTAAGATACTTAAAGGTCAGAATGCTGGAATGAATATTGGCAAAAGGCAGGTACAGTGCTCCAATGACAAGAGACATATTACATTGATCTATGGTGGTGAAAGTGTCATGCATTGGAGACATTCGCCAGTCAGAGGTACCTTCATCATGAATTAAAGCTAAAACAGAACTGGGCCCTAAAACAAAACATTAAGTCTGTCATTAAGTCCAAGTCTGTCCTGCGATGGACTGGCAACCTGTTCAGGGTGTACCCCGGCTCTCGCCCATTGACTGCTGGAGATAGGCACCAGCATCCCTTGCGACCGCACTCGGGATAAGCGTGCTAGAAAATGGATGGATGGATGGATAAAGCTGCTTTCCCTCTAAGATTAGCTAGTTAACGTGTTATTTTTTGAATGCGTAATGAGCTGCTAAAAGTCTGCTCCTTTCCCATTTGGCAAAAAAGATGGGGCTAACCCCCTGCTGTAAAGCTGAATTGCCTCTGTACCCCCACCGCTGCGTTTCTGGTAACGGCATCACACTAGGATAGCGTTGATGATGTCATAGGTGTGACAGAAGTCAGGAAAGTGAACAATAAAAAGCAACATGAAAGAGAACCAGGCCGTAGCAAGTGTGCTTTATGGTTTGGCTCTTTTGTTTGCCATTGTTGCACCATGTTTATCAAAATGTAAGCAGAGTCGTTTTGGCTTGTTAGATCAGACAACTGGTACAACTTTTTGGCTGTATCCTTTTGTATTTTGAAGGTGATTTTAACCTAGGTAACTTGCCAAGTCGTTTGACTCCAGTTGACGCAGTTCAGTGAGCCATTCCCGCTGCCATTTGTTCTAGGGTGTACTTTTTTTTTTTAGCCAGTTGGAAAGGACTATAAGAGAAAGTCCTGAAACGGCTAAAAGTGAGAAGTGGGTCAAATTCTCCTCAGATTGGTGTCAAGATTGGCACGTAGATAGTTTCAAAAAGTATTTCACTGAAACGATTTTACCTAAAGAGGGCAACCTTAACAGGCCTAGAGGATTTTATCCTCTGAAATACCAAATACCAAACTGAAATAAATCAAGAATGCCTTCACAATTATTAGGTAAACATCCATCATCTGCAGTGTTTTCCAACCCATGGCTTCATCAAAGTTTTTCTATATACAAACTAGTCTCCAATAGATCTGGACAGATTCTCTCTGAGCTCTATATTTTCATTTTGTTTTCTTGTAGATGTTCGATTGTGTTATCAATATGTATAGAAGTAACAAGCTGGTTATGAAAACGTAAGGAAGGGAAAGTACTGATATGTATGTTCAAATATATACTGTCAATACTCAAGTATAGTACAAATACTGAAAAAAGCTAGTAGCTGTAAGTACAGCAGCAAAGTATTTGAGTTAACCAACTCTGTGTAAAAACTAAAGTGAACAAAATAATATTGACTTGTTTGAGAAGCATGAAAGCCTTATCCTTTAAAATAACTTTGACAGTTTTTTCTAAATTGGACCATGTTTGACCAGGTTTACCAAATAATGAAAAGGCTTTGCCGTCTGGGCCTGGTATTGAGATCGGTACCAGGAGACGGGTGGTATCCAAAATTTCATCAACTGAACAAAGGTTTTCTTTTTTTGTTTAAATGCAAAGAAAACACTTTGACTAGGTTTAATTATCCTCACTTTTTCACACACCAATATGGTGAAGTAGTAATTAGAGAGTAGAGACTTCTAAAGGCACAGTTATAAGTGGTGATGTTTGATTTTTTTTTGTGAGGTTTTTGTGCCTTTTCTCAGCCTCGTTTATGACTTCTTTTGTTTTCGGCTCAGTTGTCCTCTTCTCACATTGATTAGGTTGCATCTTTTAACAGGGTCAATGGGTTCTTGAATAATTTTCCTTTAGCTTGTCAAACTCGGGCCTCCCTGAACAACAACAGCTATTTGCTGCTTTTATTGAAGCTACTAAACGGCAAGTTTTTTTCTCTTTTCTAGAACTCAAATGATAACATTGGGGAGACAGAGTATAGAACTAGTTCTTCCCAGATGAGAAAACATTATATAATTAGTAGCTTGTAATTATCAGAGTGTAATGCAGTGTATGTCCTTCCGGCCATAATGTATCAGCTTTTAACACGGCTTGTTCAGTTTAACTTTATCATCTGCAGCATGTATCTTAACACTGATGGACCAAACAGTTATTGCCGCATTATGATAACGCCCGAAGTCACAAAATCATCCGCAAGAGATCCCTGCACAAATGTCAAGGTTTAATTAAATGAACTTTAGTTAATTTAAAATTGATCCTCATATTCTACAGCCTACTGAACATGCCATGCAGGGCTGATCCAATTGACCAAAGTTTGTATTTGGGTCAAAATGCAGGAGGCCAGCATATAAGTTGCTGATCTGACCTTTAGCTTAGCACAGAAAAGATAGCAGCCATAGAGTCATTAAGATATAGTCTGTAATGAGGCTAGTGTACAGTGGTCTTCAAAAGTAACAAGTGAGTTACTCATCATTCACCCAGCCACCTACAGAGAGCTCCCTGCTGCATATTGCCTGCCTGAGGCAGAGCGTTAACATCTTCACACATCTAAACTTTGTTTAATCCGCAACTTTGTTGTGTTCAGATAACAAGAGCAACTCATGTATTCAGGGCTCACAAATAGATTTACATTTACTGCAAAACTATTCACACCCCATGGGCATATCATCATGTTACATGCATCTTATTGTGTTTCTGTGTGACAAACACAAAGCAGAGGGGGGGAATTCAGCTGCAAAAGATTAAAGAAACAACAGAATACAGACATTTTCCCTTACATGGATAAATTATTTTTTTCAAGGGAAAAATAGGTTTGAAATATCAAGCTAATAAAGGTAATTTCAGTTTAAAACAAAAATAATCAGATGATAACTCTTTCCTAAAGGATTTTAATCTTAATGAAAACTATACCATTTACAACTCAATTGAAACACAATTAAACCTCTAAAGTTGCTGTAAATAATTAACAAAGGGCAGTAATCTGGTTCACCTTTAAAAATCAGATTCAGTCTCAGCTGTCAGTCTTCTTATTGAATGAAGTTGTTTTTTCTTCACATATCCACATTTGCACCGTTACATCGAAGCTTTTGTTTGTAGAGATCGATCAGAAGCAATCATCGAACAAAGATTACAGTCAGGAAAAAGAGCTCCATGGTAGTTTTTATTTTTTACTGTCAGAATAATTATTGGAGGATTATGGCATTAAGAAAGAAAAGCTAAGACTGAAACTGTTGTGGGAGAGACACAGCTAATCTTCCTGTGCTCTTCATATCTCCCGAAGTTTTTCGTCTTAGAATAACCAGTTTAAAGGTCCACAGACATGTTATGTGCCTATACAAAAAAAAAGACCAAAATCCACTTGATTATAATAAAACAAGAACAATGGGAGAACACGCACCTCCGCAAATTCCAACAAAACTGGATATACTGGTGACATTGGTGAGAATTATGCTCTCAAAGACCAGTGGTTAAATGTAGTGCTCCGTGATATATAAAATCTAGCTTATTTTCTGTTTCTAGAAAGGGAAAAAAAATTCCAGTTTTTTATTGTCATTGCACTGTCAGAAGTAGAGAGCAAAGAAATTCACCTCTGCATTTAACCCATCCCCTTGGGGGAGCAATGGGCTGCCATTGTGCAGTGCCCCTGGAGCAGTGTGGGGCTAAGAGTCTTTGCTCAGGAACCCAGAGTGGAGGCTGGTGAAGTGGGGTTTGCACTCAGAAACTTAGGATTCCAAGCGCAATTCCCCAACCAATAGGCCGCCATTCCCCATTATGCAGTCAATACGTACATGCAGTCAATTCAGTTAAGTTTATTTATATAGCGCCAATTCACAACACGTCATCTCAAGGCACTTCACAATTCAACTAGATCATACAGTCAAATTAATTCAAAGTTTTCTATCTGAGTAAAACCAGTTGATTGCATTGACTCGAAGGCATCCCTCACACTAAACATCCTTGTAGTGACAGTGAAGAGGAAAAACTCCCTTTAAACAGGAAGAGACCTCCAGCAGAACCAGAGTCAGCGTGAGCAGCCATCTGCAGAGGCCGACATAGAGAAAGAAGCAGAGATGCAAAAGGAAACTATAAACCAGCTCCACAGGCGGCCCTGTCCAGGAAACACACAGCCAGGCAGACGAGCTCCAAGCCAGCTCCCATGTCAGAGGATGAAGAGAACACTTCCAGCCAGTCACAGTCAGAGAAACAGGACTACACTGAAAAACAGGCCAAGCTCCAACACCTTTAAACAAAGGTGTTAATGACAGCAGCACAGTTGACATTTCTCTCCAGAATGATGTCACAGGCAAACAGCAACAAACCAGATGAAGTTACTGTGAGAAAAAGCAGAGAGAGAATAGCGAATTAGCTAACAAATTCTGCAGAATGGGAGAATAGGGATAGCATCAGTGGAGGAGCCAGAGGGATAGTTGGCATGACAATTGCCACTCTAGAAGAAATATTTGCCACCCCACTGAAAACACTAACAACGTTTTAATTTTCCGAATGTTTGCGCAGAAAACAGTCAAATTTCCCAGCGGACTTGAATGCATCCTCACGCAGCACTCTTCTGCTACACTTTTAATTGGTTAAGCTGACATGCAGTTCCTTCAGGCTCTAAAAGGCTCCAAAACACAACAGGGCAACGGCACACGGGACCAATGAAAAGCATTTACTTTGCTAGTATTAATGTTTATGGGTATTAAATTAAACAAATTGCTGTTTTATAAGGAAGTAAGGGAGACGTTGCACCGCAGTGCTTGCACTTAGCATTACCTATGAGTATTACTACTTCAATTACTAGTCTCGTGAAAGGGACAAATAACATCACACGACATTTAAAAGAACATGTGATTAGCAAAATGTTCAGCAGCAAACACAGAAATTAAGTAGAATTATTCAGATTGGTGTATTGAGACCCTTGTGTATGAATTGAGGGGCATCGTTCCTAAAAGAGGAGCGTCTGCGTGCTTTTTGGAAAACATTTAAGTCAAACTTAGAAGACCTTAAGCTTCACCAAACAAAAGGAGAAAAGTGAAGTGGGACCAGCTTTTGTAATTGAGTTTGTTGTGTTTTTTGAACCTTCCAAAGAGGTTTTCATGAACTTTTCAGGCTGGGTAAAATTTGGCTTGCGTTTCCAGTTTGCACTGAATACTGTGAAAGAAGTTTCTCTGACCTTAAATTAATAAAAACCAACCTTAGGTCAACAATGGCAAATGATAGGTTAAGTCACCTGGGCACACTTGGTGTTGCATCAACACTAAATATGGAAGACTTTGTAAAACATTTTGCTTCATCTCGCCAGGACTGCAGAATTTTGCTGTGTTTGTTTTTGTTGGACCAGCTAGAAGAGCAAAGTGCAGGAGAACGCTGGGACCCATTTTCCACCTGGATCCCAACTCTTCACCCTTATGTTCCTCCGTTGTCGCACAAACTTGCCCTAACTTCCTCACCGCCTCTGCCGTATCTAGACCCACAGCTAGTTTGTAATTGTCCCTCTTGCGTTGTAGCGTGGAATAACATAGCGCAGACCAAGCTTCAAAACTGGAAATAAATGAAAAACATCTGCAACATGCTCACTGCAACACACTGCTGCAGGAGTATAACCAGCCCTCAAGCCTATAGAAGCATAACTTTAGAGAGGGCTCTGAATAACTGTCTGAATAGCATTCATATAAATCTTGTCAATCTAACATGGACAAAAAGTGTGCCACAACAACTTGTCTCCTGGTCTCAAATAATAAACAAGGTCTAATTCTAAAGTTAAAAACAAAACAAAAAACAGCTTCAGCTTAAAGTTTTCTACTAGCTGATTATAATGAGGGTCAAGGCCCATCAATTAATAACCTTGAAAACGTCCCACCGGCAGGAGGCCGAAGGGGGAGACCCAGTTCACTCTGGAGAGACTATGTTTCTCGGCTGGCCTGGGAGCACCTTGGTATTCCCACAGAGGAGCTGGCCCAAGTGGCTGCGGAGAGGGACGTCTGGCCCTACCTACTGAATCTGCTACCCTTGCGACCCGACCCCAAACAAGCGGAAGAAGATGGATGGATGGATGGATGGATGGATGGATGGATGGATGGATGGATGGATGGATGGATGGATGGATACAAGACGTGACGGCATTGTGACCATTGATGCAGATACTAAATAACTGTGGACTGTGTTGATTGTGCTGTAATGCCTGCCGGATAACCAACAGCTCAGAGGATAGGTCTTAAAAGCATGTCTACCACCAGTAGCACAATTAGGAAGATGTTTATAAACTTTACAGTGACATCAGTTCTGCTTCTTCTCCTTCTCTTATTGAGCCTTTCTATGCTTGATGTTGGATTTTTTTCTTTATTTCACAACTAAGGGGGGAGTTCCACACTTGGTTTCCTCTATTTCTTCGGCTTTTCGACCTATTGTAGGCATGAAGAGTGACGTATCCCGGTCATATGAAGCTATTACACACAAAAAGGCTGTTTCTTGCAAAAACAAAGCTTATAAAATCAAAATAACAAATGCTACACCTGCAGGAAGATTTCATAAAAAATGTGGTTATATACATTAGGTATTTTTTATGGTTTGATGAAACTAAAACAGGAACTATTCCATAAAGGATGTATTAGATTGGTTAATAAAGAGCAGAGACTCCATGATAATCTTGGGATTGTGTTTCTTTAGAAAAAAATCTGAAGTTTCCATTTTGTCTTAAAGCCTCCAGTTGTTTAGGGAACAGTCGACAACAAAATAATGGATTTCCAGAATCCAGAACTAATTGGTGTTAAGTCACCTGAAGAGCACTGTGTAATAAAGAACTGGAGAACTGTACCAGTGCAGTGTCCAGAAATGACCAGTATATGTGATGCTGATCGATAACCAGTCCTAAATACTCTAGAATCAAAGATGCTTCAGCAAGTATTATTTTCAGAATGTGTAGATCTGTACGACCAGATCAACCTGCCTTTTTTCTTGTTTTGTAAACAAGGTCTCTTAAAATAATGGTTGCCTTTCAGTCAAACTGTATATGATAAAAGTGACCTTTACAGGTAAAACAAACAACAACAAATATTTATTGTTCAAAACATGTAAATAAATATTACTAAGGCATTATATCCATGCAAGACATGCACCATTGAGAGCCACAATCCTGGGAATATACTGAGGACGTGACATGAAAACAGTCATTTTTCTTTTTACACTTGAGGAAATCTCTGCTGGAAACTGGTTTTATTGTTGCTGTGACAACTACTTGATGTCAGTTCAACTCGACCCAAGACACATTTCTATCCTGTTTGGCAGTCACTAGGATGAAGTCATATGAATTCACAAGGGGATGAACATATCTGTTAACAGGAATCCCATTTAGCCATGTGGATTTATCAGAAATGAAATTGACAGGATCCATGCGTTAAGAGGTGGGACGTAGTTTGAGATGCTGGTTTCACTTCCTGAACCATCTGCTGTTTCTCTAAGCCAACTCTCCCTCCTAAAGTCTTGTAAGATGTATTTCTTCTTGTCTCCCTATGAATAATTGGCCAACTCCAACCTGGAGGCTGTTTACATATAGGAGCTTCTGTAATATTTATAATCATTGGGGAAAATCACATGTGTATGCAGACAAGCACCCATTTTATCTATCCTTTTTTCACCATTAAGATTATTCTCTGTCAGCTTGGCTAAAATACACATCTCATCATTTGGAGCTTCCTCCCTGTGACTGGGAGCCTAGCTGCCACTCCAGCATGGTAATTACCTCGCTCCCCTTACTGCTAATGAGAAGGTAAAATATGAGCATCTGGCAACCAGTCATTTGCAACCCAAGCTCGCTCCCGGCAGGAAAAAAAAAAGTGGGGTGAAAGGAGAGAGAGAAACTAATTTCTGCCCATGGGCCACCGAATGAATGGTGCCATCTATCCTGAGCCCACCTGTAACATCGGTCCTACAGAAACAGTGCGCTGTTCTGCAGGAAGAACCCCTACTGAATCATTCAGGTGAGAATATGTCCTCACTGGGTGCTTGTCAGAGCCTGACCTTTTGGTTAGCGTGATAAAAATGACCCAATCTACATTTACAAAGCAAATGCAGTGGAAATAAAAATGTTTCTGGACAGGGAAGAAAAAACAAGGCAAACTTTTCCTAAAACCTTTGAACCTCAATTAAATTGTCAGGATTTGGTTGATTAAGTTTAAGATTAACATTAAAGTGGTTTGAATTTTCCAGCCATCACTTAATTAGCTGCTAATGATTTATATGGAAGCCTAAGAGCTAAAAGTCACATTACAAGAAAAACAATAAATAATTTATTGAAATAAAATGGAAATATTATTCCATAATAGTGGAAATTCAAGTTTAATTGTGGCAAAATATAGACTTAGGGCTCACAGGTACATGCAGAACAAAATTTGAATTGTACAGGTGAAAAAAAAAAATCTTTAAAAGAGAAAAATACCATGAGTTTAAAATTTAAGAGTTGCAACACTTGATTCAAGCTTCTGAGCTAACATATATGTGCAGTAAGAAGTGGCAGGTACTATAAGAGGGAAAAGGAAGATAAGGATAAACAAGATGTGCAAAAAGAGAGATGAGAATTCAAAATAAAGTGGATTTTAAAAAAAATAATACAATGTTAGAAAAAGCATTCCATGTTAACTGTTTAATGCATAAAATTGTCTCTAGGTAAGAATACATAAAAAAAAAAATAATGGTCACATTTTTTGTTATAGTCCTTTTTTATTTTTTGTAGTATTCTTTACCCAAGTGGGAGTTTTTTTGTTTGTTTTTTGTTTTTTTTTTGTTTTTTGTTTTCATTGCTGCAAAAAAAGAAAAGCAGATTGTCCAAAACAAATAACTTTAGAGGTGGAGATGAGGGATTATGTACAAAACAATATGTACATGAACAGCAGTGATTGTTTTCACAACTGAACATCTATTCGTTTTCTTTATTTCTATTCAAATATGTCCTTTTGTCAATGATTTTCAGATTTCAGGTGGCTTTCAGGTTGTCTTGTTTGCTTGGGATTTACAAGATGTTTAGAAGAAGATAATACATGATCAGAGCTTACTGTAAATAACTCTTAGATACCTCAAATGTTCCTCAAGTCTGATTGATCTGTAGCAAGTTAATTTCCCAAAGGAGATTTTTTTCTCTCTTTTTTTAACTCAGTATCAGGTCTTTTATAACACATTTGCATTTTAGTTTAACATCTTGTGAATTCCCCTTTGAGGGTGACATCCTCACAGCCCTTGCGTTTATTTTCCATTTGTAAAATACATCCCTGCTGTAGTCTAAACACTTAACTAGACACCAGTTCTTTATCCAGGTTGAAACGTTCTCTGTGGCAACTGATAACTTTGCCGCCTCTTCATCAGAATCCTTTTTATGTCCATAGATGAATATCATCTGCATACATCCAAACATTTTTGTCTTTTCATGATATAAGATAACTTATTACAATGAATTTGGTAGAAAGTCACATTGGTAAGCAATTATTTGATGATGTATGTCTAGTAAAAACTGTTGTAACCCATATTTTATCATGACCATTAGTAATTATATATTTTTTTCAAGCTCTTCGTTAGCTGTCAAACAAATGTTAATGTTGCTCTTAAGGGCTGGTTATACTCCCGCAGCACTGTGTCACAGTGAGATTGTCGAAAGTATGACGCAGATATTTTTGATCCATGCCCAATTTTGATGTGTGGATTGCACTATGTTATTCCACGCCACAAGGCAAGAGGGACAATCACAAACTAACTGTGGGTCTAGATACGGCTGAGTTGGTTACATAGTGGAAAAATGCAAGGGGCATGTTTGTGCGACAACAGAGGGACATGAGGGTGAAAAAGAGCGGAGATCCAGGTGGAAAAAGGGTCCCAGCGTTCTCCCGCACCTCGCTCTTCTAGCTGGTCAAACTACAAGAGTCGTTTTCCACAATGGAGGTCATACAAACAAAACAAGCCAGTAAGGTACCAACAGGAAATACACATAGCTTAGAGCGGATGTAGATTTGACCAATCAGAGGCCTCCTTTTGGGTCACCTACAATTTTGGAGAGGTGCACCAGAGTGTCCGTGGAAGAGGCGCAGGCATATGTGCGTTAACTGCCACATGCACATCTAGATGACCTGGTTTCTGTGCCTAAACCAGCTTTTATTTGTGCATCATTGTGGGGTATATGTCATAATAAAATGACATTCACATTTTTGCAAAACATGAAAAAAGAGAAACAGATTAAAATATTATGATGGATGCATACTCTATTGAATTGAACATGATTTTGTGATGTTTTTGAAATGTATATATTGTAGTTTAGTGACAATCTGCTGGCTTGGAGCCCTTAGCAGCTTAGTTCATTTATTCCTTGGGATGGCTATATTTTTTTCTACCACATCACTTCCATAGCCTAACCAAACTAGTAACCTAAAGATCACAGCACTACGAATTCCTGCTCCAGTTAAGTAATTGGTACTTCCTGTGTTGTGATTAGAAATGTTTCATTGCCTATCTGTCATCTCAGTCCCTACCACCAAGTATCTAGTTTACCTGATGATGGGAGCAGGGGATAATTTCCTAATTCAAACAGGTAAAGATAAACAACTTATGTTTACTCCATCAGCAATGTTGTTTCTGGCACCTCTAAGGGCAGCTCCATGTGCAACATCCTTAACCGCCTCCAGATCCTGGTTCTTTCATCTGCTACTGAGATAGAACCTGGTTGTTGGTGCTACAGCTGGCCCATTCAGTTTAACACTTGAACTGGACTGATTATGTAAAAACCTATGGGTGCTATAGGTGCCTCCCACTCGCCCCACTTCTTTTATACACTTGGGCTAGCTACTGTGAAAATGTAAAAAACCAAGCATTAAAGTCATGAGAAGAATCTAACATATTTTTCAGGCTTTAATATTAAGCAATATTTAAGTATTTACTCAAATTTTCTGTTTACTTCATTTAAGTTATATTTATAAAAAGGGTAACTGAGTAAATACATTTCGAGCCTGTATGACAAAGCTTCTCTCTGTCTGACCTGACTGACTGCCTGTTTTGCCTGACCCTGATCTGTTTGTCTGCCTGCCCCTTGCCTAACCTGGAACTATTTCTCGACCTCACCCTGGATTTTCCTCTGGTGCTTGATTGGACATCTGATCACCTTTCTCTGACCCTGGACTTTTCCCCTGATTATGGATTTTGCTTTGTCCTCCTGCCTACTATTGTCTTCAGGGTTCCAACCCTCTTCCTGACCACAGATCATCATAACTCGACTGGAGTTATTTTCTGGGACTTACTGACCAGTGACAGCCAGTGTTGTGCCTGAACGCGTTCATTGAACGAAAGTTCATGAACTCGTTCATATTTTGAGCGAAAGTGAACTGAACGTACTGTATTACTGCCTGATGAACGTTATTGTGAACTCGTTCATTCTGGTGTCTGTGAACGGCACGCTCTCTCAGTTCAACTTCGTTCAATAGGTTGCCAGATTTCTATAGAGCCCTCCAGGCCAAAATCCGGCTAAATCACACCATAAACAGGGCTTAATATGTAGCGGGGGAAAAACACCCAATCTGGCAACACCAGCTACCAGTGTCGTAGCCTACAGCCGCATGCCTCATCAAAACAAAATGCAGCGTGGAAGCCACAGCAGCATGGAGGCGACCGTGGAGACGACAAAGCAGCAGTATGATCACTTAAAACAGTTTTATGACCAGGTGGTCGGTGAGGATGATGGAAACAATCTTACATTTCTCTGCAAACTTTGCCCACCGGCTTTCAGTAAAAAAAATCCGCACTTCAGTAACATCCAAAGCAAATCTGAAACGGAATATGTACTGAAATGGAATTTCAAATGGAAAAAAAATATTAAAATAAAAAAAACATTTGCACCTTAAAGACTACTTTCCTGTTTTTCTTTTAATAATTCCTCATAAAAAAGACCATTCAAGCAGCACATTTTTCCTGATGTTTTTGAGAATATACTGTAGGGGTGAAAGCTGCAGCTGCTACTAGTGTGAAGTGAATGGACAGCAACAAAGCGTTAAAGCAACAATGGGGAAATGCTGTCCCCTCAATGCTAATGTTAACCCTGGTTGGATAAGGATTCAAAACTGGATATGAAGATGAAGTCTGACGCACAGTTTCAGTGTTACAACTGATAAAATAATTATTGTCTGTGGTTCTACAGTAGGCTATGATGTAATTGAGCAATATATGAAAAAAAAAAGAACTATGAACTAGTTCATTTTTTGGAACCGTGAACTTAGTTCAAAATTTTGAAATATGAGCTATGAACTGAACTAGTTCATTTTTATAATGTGTGAACTGAACTTTGAACTATTTCACGTAGAAAGGGAACTTTCCCAACACTGGTGACAGCAACATCAGTGCTACTGTCAACCAACTCGAACCCAACCTCGTGGTTCTTCCCAGACTGAGATCTAAGAGAAGGTCAGTGACCATTACGTTTGTGATTGATGCATATACACTAAAGCTAACCTGGTCTCTAATTTTCTGTCTCCATTTCCAGAGGTTCCTGCCCTAGTTATTTACACCACCTGCAGTAGATCAATTTCAATAAACTGTGCTATGCTTTCACACTGGTTGTGAGGTTTGAATTCTGGGTCCATCTGTCCAGATCATTACGAAAAACTGGCTAATAAATAGTTGCAAAGGTCCACCGATTGGACAACTCTAGAGACATGCAAAAGATAGTATGGAAATGGGACACAATTATCTGGTCAGGTGAGGGCAAATTTTAACTTTATAGAGGAAAGTTAACTGGTTATGCTATATTGACATTGCAACATGGTAGTGGCAGCATCATGGTATCATGATGTTGTTCTTTAGCAGGTACAGCAAACCTTGTCAGTTGACGGGAAAATGGCTTTAGCTAAATCCTGGAAGAAAACATTTTAGAGGCTGAGATTAGCAGAGAGGCTCCCATTAGAGAACCACCTTAAACAGTTTTAGATCAATGCGCCTTCAGGCAGTAGAAGAGCCCAATTAAAGTCCAGACTGTGATCCAAATGAGAATTTGTGAAGAGGCCTAAAAACGTATGTTCACTTATTCTCAAAAGACAAAACAATACATCTGTAGATGTGTAAAGCTGATGAAGACAACCTCTAAACAAGCTGCATAAATGTGATAATTTGGGGAAGTGTTTTCTTGTTCATGTAACCTATTTAGGACTGTTTCTGGTATATTTACCTACCTTCTCAGGACTAACAGGCCTAATGGGGACCGAAGGCCGGTCCTAATATGGCGACATCCCTTTTGTAATCTTAGAGAGTCAGTTTAGAGGTATTCAATTCAATTCAGTTTATTTATATAGTGTGAATTCACCACATGTCATCTCAAGGCACTTCACAATTGAACCAGATCATACAGTCAAATCTATTAAAACCTTTCTATCTAAGGAAAACCAGTTGATTGCATCAACACATTGACTCGAAGGCAATCCCTCACACTAAGCATGCTTGTAGTGCCAGTGGAGAAGAAAAAATACATTTTAACGGGAAGAAACCTCCACCACTTTATATAGTACTGTATATATACCATGCACATTTTTCTTCCTATGGCACATTCTTTTCCCTTGACCATTTGAGCTGATGTAACAAGTCAATTTCTCCACTGTGAAATAAATAAGGTCAGTCAATCAATCAAAACCAGGCTCAGCGTGAGTGGCCATCTGACTTTCAACCTGACTGTGGTTGAAGGAGACAGAAGAAGACATACAAAAAGACGCAGACACAGAAATACAAAAGGCAACTGTCAACCAGGTCCACAGGCGGCCCCGTCCAGGAAACACACAGCCAAGTAGAAGAGCTTCAAGCCAGCTCCCACGTCAGAGGACAAAGAGAGCACATCCAGCCAGTCACAGTCAGAGAAACAGGACTACACTGAAAAACAGGCAGAGCTTGAGCATCTATAAACAAAGATGTAAGCAGCACAGCTGATATTTCTCTCCAGGATGGTGTCACAGCCAAACAGGAACAGACCAGACCAGGATGGTGAGAATTACCCTTAGGTATAGAGCTATACAAAGAGAGAAATACAAAGTTGTGTGTGGTGGGGGGTGAAAAGGAATACCACAACTTTCAAATTTATCTTCATATATCTGTTGCATAAAATGCATGCAGAGTATGGCTGTAACATAACCAAAATGGGCATATAATATGAATGCTTTAGTAAGGCACTATTAAATCACAAATGTTTTGCCAGAGGATCAAACCAGCTTTGAGCCTTGCACTGTATTGATGAGGCCAGAGTTTGAATCACTGCAGACCTGTCCTCGCCTCACTTATCAAAACCTGCTTTTAATTTAAAGATGGAGAAAGCTTTCCCCGCTGCTTCTGGTCGGCCCTTACCTCAAGTAAAAATCTGAGGACAGGTTTCAAAAGAGCCCCTCTTCAAAGCCGCAGGAGGAGAAGCCATTTGGACAAAGATTAGACAAAATCCCCCCCAAGCAAAAACTCTAAGACATGTAGCCGCTGGGGGGAAAAAATAACTCTGTTTCATATTACAGAATATCATGGAACTGTATCATATCTAATTTTCTGCCTTTTGGGAAATAGGTCTTTTTTTTCTCTCCGGGATATTCACAGTCACGGAAATTTTAACTAAACTTGTGAATATTATACCGGTGTTTCATTTCACAGGTGAATGGGAGCAGAATTCTTTTTATTTTCTGGCAGTAACTATCAATTTGCTGTGTGATAGGAAATTGCTAGATTATACTCAGCTTAATGGATGAGTGAGGTCCAAGCAGGGATCTTAGATCTGTGGAGGAGATAGAGAAGACCTGAACATATGAGTCTGAAGCATTCCCCGTGGACCAGCTTCTCTGCAGTTTTGCAGATGCAAATTAAAATACAGTTCTTCGTCAAACATTTATGTTTTTCTTGACATTTTGCTGTTAGAATGCAATTCGGAGCCTCTCTCGTGCTGTAGGACACAAATACAAAGTCCT